>NC_139347.1:40233982-40271482 GCF_055883805.1 Amblyomma maculatum | reverse complement strand
CTGGCTGTCGATGGACTTACCGTTGAGCGATCACCCGCAGCAGGCAGGAACGACGAGAGCGGAATAGGGCAATCGTTCGGCGAGCGCCCGTGGCTGTATGCGGGCAACTGTTTCCCACTTGAAAGGCTCCGCTCCCCATTCGCACGATGTGCATCTGGCGCCCTGGCCCGTCTCGCACAACGGTCACTCAATCCGTTTACCACAAAGCGCAGGTTCACTCACCCTGCCTATATCCAAAAGTGCTCACCGGGCGTTGCAGATGGACCCAACCGTAAAGGCTGTATTGCTTCGGGTACAGTACATGTGTAGCAGAGTGTTAAAGCTCACTAACCGTATCCTCTGTTTCTAAACTTATTTAGTATGTCGTCCATATTATAAGAAAGACAGAGTGGTTAAAACTGAAAGCAGTGCAAAGTCCCAACAAGTGGTAACTAAGACGGACACATCACGCTGATACTAGTGCTACCGGGTCACGTAGCAAAACGTAGCGAAGAACGTAGCGAAAAGCTACGTTCTTTCTTGCACTTTCGCACTGAAGGTTCTTCAGTCGCAGATATGGAGGTACACCGCAAGATTGGACGAGCTGCAGGGATTATCGTTTGTAATGAACGCATGTGATCGCGGCGAAGAACGCGCAATTAAATCTGGCACGATGCCCGCTAGGGCACACTTCGATGGCTTTATAGGTCTGAGGTATTTGTAAAACAAAGCGAACGCCACCTATGCAGGAACGTTGCAACGTATGTTGTGTATGCTTTCACGTTTATTTAGCGCACTGCCTCTAGGTTTCAAGCCTAGGTTTCAAGTCTTCAATGTAGCGCGGCCGATAGCCACGTCTTACCTACGTGACGCTGCCCTTATAAAAATGGGAACATCCTTTGAGTTCAAAGTGAACTCAAAAAAGTCAGAAGGAAGCAACTTCCTCTGAACTGAGAATTGGCTACTGATTTTGAATTCACAGTGAATTAAATTTCTCTGACCATCCTGTGAATTTCCTGTGAATTTCCTTTGAGCTCCCAGTGAACAGACCGTTGTCAGTTTGAGTTGAGTTCACAGGCAGTGGCCAATTATTGGTTCAAAGGAAGTTCGAAGGAATGATGACTATGGGATATTTGGTGGATGTTCGAAGGAAGTATGTTCAGACTGAAACATTTGTTTGTATGAGCTTATATTTATTTGAATAGATGTACTTCCTCTGTTTAGGCCTTGTAATTAGGCCTGCTTTCGAAGACCCTGCGACAAAAAATCGGATCACTGCCCACAATCCCAGTGCAAACATGCGCATCTGCCGGTGACCACCTTGGCCAGTACTCCATTGAGCAAGCAGGTGTAGGCTGTAAAAAAAAAAAAAAAAAAAAAAAAAAAAAAAAAAAAAAAAAAAAAAACATTAGAAGCATGACTGCAATGAACAAGCTAGAGTCCATCCAGCCTTCCTTAGCTTTTGTAAATTAAATATACGGAGCACAGACAGTGTGAGCGCCATGCAGGCACCACACATTATGCATTAAGGCAAGCATTATGGCCCTGACCATCACTGAAAAGTCAGCTGTTTGGACAATATTTCAGAATGCTCTTGCATCACATGCACAGGCTATGAGCTCGAGGACTTACAGATAACAGCATCCAATTTTGGGCAGTCCAGTGCCTTCTTTGGAGCTTCTTCCTTGCGGGCATTGCAGACACGGCCATAGAGTGAGCTTTCTTCCAGTTCTTCGGGTGAGAACACAACCCGCACCAAGTTACACGCAAACTTTGTCGCTGATTTACCATAATATTGCTGCCAATGTGCACCTGCAAGAACAAAAAGCAAACATTAGTACTATGACCAGTATTGTAACATACAACAATATTCCTTGACTTGCAATAAGAAAATGAAGGGGCTTTACAAACAACAAAAAAATTAGACCAGCTTCAGAACATTCAAAGAAACCCCAAAACGCATAATTAAGGTCATTTGTTTGCAAGTAAAAATACACATTCAAGAAGCCGTACTTTAACATGTACAACAATGAAGGCATACGAAAACTATTGGATGTTTTTGACACCTTCCCGAGCGGTGTTTTGATCTAATTTTGAATGATGCCAAACATCTTTAACATTTTTATTAGCGTAACCTGACAATTCTGTACTATGTATTTAAGGTAACTAGCCAAAAAGAGGGCACATAATGCCCCGCAAAGGATTGAGCACTAATAGTGCATTGCTATAGCAGAAGAAAAAACAAGAAATAAGATTTTTAATGACCTAATTTATGCTTGCATTTCAACAATAAAAAAAAAACAGATTTTAAGTCAGAAAATAAAGGGATTTACTCATCATTAACATTGCAAAGGCCATTAAAAGCCAGTTTAGACAGAGCACAGTGCCCACATTGTCACCTCCTGTTTAAAAATACTAACATCCTTTTCGTACATCAGAAGCTCAACCAATTAAAAAAACTGCCAATGAAGGTTTAGTAAAAGCATGCACTCCCTGCTCTGTATGTGCTACTTTGAGGCAACATTTAGTTTCCAGCTTGCACAGGTAGCTTTCATAATTTAACCCCTCAAGAGCTTTGGACAAACAGCTCGTCCTTGTAAAGCTGCCCTCAAGCCATTTTGGACGAGTGTAGCTTGTCCTAGCAGGATAGATCCTCACCCTGAGAGTTTTAGGTGAGTACAGCGCTCCTCTGTGGCTTAGGTCATGCGCCATTTGACAGATGGCACCACTGACCCGTTGACTGCTTTTTGTTCTACCGCTTGAAAGCCTTTTAAGCAGCCTTAATGAGAAAAATAGTGCCTGGTACAGGCAACGCATGCACTGTTGGCCCGTCATCGCAGGAAAGAAGCTTTTCTTCGTTGCCATCCTCGCCATCCGAAGATGGCTCAGACACCAATTTTTGCATTGTTATGGGAAGCGAAGACGACAGTGATGACATGAGTAGTTCTTCCGACGAAGATGATGACAGCTCAGACGATACTATTGCAAGTTCTGTGTCAGTGGATGAAAATTGACAACATTCCGATGAAACCCCCTGGGCTTCCATTCTTGGTCGTCCCTTGTAAAACATTTCCAGTTACCTCGCTATATGTTACTCGACTAGATTGCTGCTTACTGGCGGGCAGTTGATTTTTCACGTAATGAGCAATAAACTTCACTGCGCTCATTTGACTTAGTTTCTGGTTCAAATATTTTTGTCTCTGATAGTGTAATAAAAGTAGAAACCAGCAGTAAAAATAAAAACTAAAGGGACACTTAAGCTCCGCCTTTAAGGGTATGATGCGACCAGTGTAGGCTACCACCCAACATATAAAGCCCTGCTTTAACCAAGCTGTATCAACATGTCTGCGTAGCCTAGGTGTAGCAAGCCTGACTCAGCATTGAAGAGCACTGGAATGTTGATTCGTATTTCACCTTCCCACCTCAAATGAACGACCAGAGTTAGCAGCTCCTCCTAACATTTGGATATCATGTGGTCTCGTTAAGCCACACAAATCATCGAAGAATGTGTGTTCGGCCATGCCACTTGCCAGCGCCATGCTCTTGGTGTTTCACTCACAATACAGACAACAAATTTTCATGTAATGGGGCCTTTAACGATATCGTAATTTTAAGCAGTTTTAGTTAGAAATCTCGAAATAATAGTGCTCAAGGGGTTAAAGTGAAATTGAACTATTGTTGGATCAGCTTAAGAAGCCACAACTCCTTCTCAAAGGAGACCCTCCTGGCAATACCATGGTGGTTAATTGCCTTTGACTTGCCAGAGTGACATTGCAGGTGGCTGTCAGGTGCAAGTGGATTATCTGCACATTAGCTTGAATACCATGATGACTGGCCCAAGTCGCTAAAATGACTGATTAGAGGAGCACCAGCTGCATCATTCGAGTTGTAGTGCAAAAAGATGGCCTTCCGAGATCGATAACCTAAGAAATTGCTGAATATTAAACAAGCTAATGGAAATCTCTTTTCTGATGAAAAGGGCTTTGCTATAGCCCAAGCGAAGTATGCTCAACAGGAAGCGTAAACAAAAGTAACCTTGCACTTCCGATCACTACAGCTTTCACAAAAACTCTTTCAAATCAAAGTACACACGAATGAAGTAACAGTCACTAAAATGAAAGGAAGCAGTTAGGATTTTTTTTCATGGTTGCTTTGACGAATTTAAGAAAATAGCACTGTCTGTCTTTTGTCGTTTCTATTAAATTGTCATTCATTTAAAATAT
This sequence comes from Amblyomma maculatum, assembly GCF_055883805.1. Taxonomy (NCBI): domain Eukaryota; kingdom Metazoa; phylum Arthropoda; class Arachnida; order Ixodida; family Ixodidae; genus Amblyomma; species Amblyomma maculatum. The sequence continues at coordinate 40,267,280 of NC_139347.1, read as the reverse complement.
CATTATACTACTAATTATGCAGTCTGTGAGCCCAGCCTCATAAAGAGCATCCCGGCCACGGCAGCCGCTTTTCAGTGGAGACGAAACGCGAGGTGCCCGTGTGCTCTGTGTTGTCGGTGCACGTTAAAGAACCCCAGGTGGTCGAAATTTCCAGAGCCTTGCACTACAGTATCTCTCATAGCCTGAGTCGCTTTGGACATTAAACCCTAAGAGCCAACCAATCATAAAGAGCATTGATTCTTGCCTATCTCTGAATTCAGTGACTGCTGACTTCATTCACATGGATAATGAGCTCGTTTCCCTATCCCTGCACACTTCTCAATGGAAGTGCATGACTTGTGGCAGTGCTATCATAAAGCTAGAACCAAGTTCTTGTGTGACCCTTAAAAAAGTTTCATCGAGAAAGGCAGTAATGAGGACAACCATGCAGACACTAAACTAAAGCAACTAACCTGAGCCTCGGTTGGCGGCACAACTGCTTGTGTTGTACATGTAGCATTATTAATGGATTCCGTCAGCTGATTGACCAGCTCAGCAACATCTGAAAAAAAAAAAAGAAAAAAAAACATACTATTTCATCACTAGCAGCAGCAGCCCATGTAACATTCACCACAGGAGAAAAGCCTTTTCTTTGCCCTTGACTGCATGACCAACCCCTTTGTCACCAAATGCGCCATTCAAAATTTAGCTGCTAGACACTGGCATCACTCACGCACTCAAGGCGCCCTATCAGCGGTACATAATCTAGGGGATGCTGATAGCAATTGATGAAGCCAATGCTCACATCCCACTTCTGATCTCTTTGTTCGCTGTGGAAATGCCTGGACTGAATTAACTGCGGAGGACGTTGTAACTACAGTGCAACTGACGGGAGCTGCTATTGCTTAGAATGAATTCATGGGTGCGGATGATGATGCCGAGATAGCTGTGAGCACTTTAACAGAAGTTAGTCAGATCACATCCCTGAAACAGTTTGTCGGTAGCAAGGGCCTTGAAGAGGTCAGCATGCAATATACATGTATGGCGGCAGCAATACGCCATACATTTGGACAAAGGCTGACACTCGGATGTGTAGCTGATACTCGATAGCCCATGCTTCACCTATCTCGTGTCTGTCTTTCGTGACGACATTTGCTAACATGGTGTAGTGACCGAGTTAAGTTAGGCAGATTGCTGAGCCAGGTGCCGAGCTTGCACAAGCATAAATTTCCTGTTGTGAAAAAAAAACAAAAAAAAAAACACCACCTAAGTGACCAAAATGGCACAGGAAAATGAAGCGCATGCCATAAGGACTCCAAGGTCCAAGACAGGACGAGGCCACATATGATAATTTCATACAAATTTAGATTTTTTGCTGTCCCTCCTGCGCTCATTCTAGATGCACCTCATCATTTGCAGGAGACTCTGAGGTTAAAATCTGAGGGAATCAAGGGTTCCATTCAGATACGCCGTCCACAGTAATGCAAGAGCACCACAGACCTGCCGCAGCCATCTGGCTACAACTTATACCCCGTGAATGTGTTTGAACCTAATGCAGCTCTCCGGGTTCACTGGAGCGTTGTTGTCACCGACCACTCCAGAACAGAAAGGAACCCGATCCCGTGCCTGTTTTTAGGCCTCGGCTTGAGCAGCACAAACCAGCACAGGTGCTCACCTTGAGTGGCATTTGTTTACCATGCATTTTCATGCAGCGATCACATACGACAACAGGCTCAATCTCAGATGCATGCCGATCTCAAGCAATGACATGCGACACGCAAGTCACTGTAACACAAACAAAGCATGCTTGCAGAGCAGGAGTGGCAGCAGTTCATCTGCTATGTGCACTGCAAGCGTGGTGGTTGGTGGCATCATGCAGCAGCGCCACGGTGTAGCTGAGCACTACTGTACACCTACAATGTGTTGCAAAGACAACTACAGGAAGAACACAGATCCTAATCCTCAGTGTAGGGGGAACCTTATTGCAGCAACATAATCTTACTGGTGCTTTTACTAGGACGTGCTACACACCAAGAGGTCTTATTCATTTAAGAGTTAGCACTTGAATTTGTTATGCTTTACGTAGCATCTGGTGACACAGCAAATAATTTCAGTCTCATAGCAATGGAGATTAGCATTCCAATGGCTTCAGAAAAAAGCGATCACATACCAAGCATCTGACGTGCTTCATCTCTTGCGGCCTTATATTTCTTCATTCTTCTTTTTGCAGACTCCACTTCATCCTCAAGCTCCAGGACTCTCTTTTTTGCATCTGTTGGCTAAGACATTTTGTCACAGCTGCAGTTTTCCTGCAAAACGACATGTGGCAAGGTCTATTCACTAAATTGTATTTGCACTCAAATGCATCATACAAAAATTATTCAGTATAACGCATTGTGCAGATATCTGGTTCCACACATGAGATTAGCAAAATAGTGACCAAATGAAGACCACTGACAAGAGAAACGTAGCATGGACACTGTTTAGGGTTCAAAGCAACACTTCTTAAGGAGGAACATTAGCTTTTGAGCAAACCTTGGCACATAAAAGGACACATTAATGTTTAACTGCGAGCTGACACCATCCAGCATCACTACTGCTCAAGTGGGCAGAATGCCCACTCGAGTAATAGTGGACAAAACAAAGGATGCATTTCCAGAAAAACAGTTTGAGCTCCCACACATACCGTAAAACATAGCCACTCTGCTTTATGGTAGGTTCATGGTGTTTTATGTCCCAAAGCGACTTAAGCTATAGCTATGAGGGATGCCGTAGTGGTGGGCTCACCTGGGGTTTTTTTTATGTGCAAATGACATCATACAGTACACAGTCAACTTGCATTTCACCTCCACTGAAATGCGGCCATGATTGCTGGGATTGTACCCATGTACAGTCGTGAGCTTAATGAAAGGGAGCACGCGATCCTGTGGCAGACAACCTTGTCCTGAACTAGCGGCAAAGCGCAACGGCAGCATTGAAAATGAAGTGGAGAGAGCGGTGCTCTTCCACCTGTTGGCCGTACCCCATGCACTGGGAGCAACTTTTAGATCGGCAGCTAAAAATCATTGCAGCATTATGCTTTGAAGTAGGATGGACAGTTGGGCGAGTTGGTACAATTGCATAGTCGGTGGAACAGCGCGAAAAGACGAAACACACTCTCTTCTTGTGTGCTTCGTCTTTTCGTGCTGTTCCACCCACTAAGCATTATGCTGTTGGTAACTGATATCACTGCTTGCCTTGCTACGTTCTGACCTAGCGACCCAGCGTAGTCTGGTAACTCAGGCAAAAGCGGCAACCCAGGCCACTGCGGTCTTGGAATGGCGACTCCATGCACTGCAACCCCCCCCCCACACACACACACACATTCTTTTGTTTTCCCTTTTTTTTCTTTTTGAAGCAAAGTTTTCTCTCTCTGCGCGAAATCTGGAGAATGGCTGGTAGCGAAGAAAGGAAGCATGTTTGATGCTTCAATAAAAAGAAACAAAGAAATGAACATGAAAATAAATGAATGCGACAAAACGTTGGGCGCTTTTATCTGCTTACATTTCAGTCGCCTGCAGCTGTGAAAGCGTCCGTTTCGCTGCTACACTACCAGTTGTCTCGGAACGAGCACCCTGGGCATCTTTAAAACTTGTTCTAAATCAGCTTCAGTAATCAAGGAGCTGCCATTCTCTATGCCGCACCGTACCGAGACAACGGTGAGAACAGAATCCTTTTTTTTTTTTTTTTTTTTTTTTTTTTTTTTTTTTTACGGAGCCCAAATTGGAAGCCTATTCCTGTTATCACGAAACACCGAGAAATGCCATTTGCTGTGTAAACAGGGAGAATCAGGTCTACGTAACGACAGCAGGCGCGTTTATTCTACTTCTTATTTCCGCAAATTCTATTCATTAGGCTTTTTTTTTATTATTTCACGTAATTCCCGGAATCAACTGTCTGTCTACCCCGTGCACCATGTGCACTACTGTCACCTGCCGGTTAACACAATGCGGTCGTAATGCGGGCATGTAAACGACTTCGCGACACGACTCACTGCGAGTAGCAAAGGAAGGTGTTTTCACCGGTGAACATTATTACGAAAACGAAAAGAGACAAGAGACGTTTGACTACTTACCCACTCCGAGGCTGAACGCAGGAGAGTACGACCCCTCCTTCCATTGGACATGCAGTACTCCTTGGTTCAGAATAATCTCCCAGTATTTTGGATTATCGACCAGTTTCGCCTGCAGTACTTTTGATTGTAGGTTTTTTACGTACCACTTCTGAGCGGTCGCCCCTTTAACCAAGACGTGATCGGCCATTTGCACTACTCACGCTGTGAAAACACGACGAACATAACGAACGCGAACAATCAACTTCCTACAGTCATGAAATACATAGTGAAGTATGCCGCCGGCTGTTCTCACGAAAACGATAGCGCTAGGGTCTCAAGCGCCATTTCGAACGAATCAAAATTTTAAATACACTTTTGCAAATTTAACAAATTTTCAAAATAAAAACTATGACTAAAAAACAACCTTAAGAGTTTGTTTTTTTACTAATGATATGTGATGCGTAACAAACGCAAATAATTTAAGCAAATTATTGTCACTAGCAACAGCAGCGCTCTTTTTTTTGCAGCGGAATTCTTGTGGTGCGTGTCAATCTTCATTGGTTTTACTCAACGTGAGAACGTTGGTTTTACTGGCAGAACTTGGTAACCTCGGCTGCGTGGGCTTCTTGTGCACGATGGCACCGATTAATTGCTGGGGTCTTTAAACTGCGACAGGAGGTAAACGAGCTCGACTTTCGTGAATAGTGTGTCATCCGGCACTAGGCACATCGTGAAGTGCATTTAACCGCAGGCTTTTGAAGCCGTTATCGATGGTGCTGCGATAGCCGCCTACCCGTCGCCTACCTGTCGCACGCACTGGAAATGCCACCACGGTAAAAGCGTACTTGCGCGACGTCAACGTCGCGCCGTACCGAGGTGCACTAAATCACGACGGAAGCAGGCCGCGCTTGCTAACAGCGTCGCTACGAGCCAAGCGTTGCCAGGCTGCAGTGCCGACCCAAATACTGAAGAACCCTGCCAGCCCTACGCCGAGCTTCGTTGCGTACCGTGTCAGAGTGCTGAAGCAGCGGTCACAGATGTAGACGCCGTCTCGCGCATGCATCGCCATCGAAGCAGCGGGCTGCGAAAGCGATGAATTTGAACCACCTGGCATTCTTTAACATGTATGAAAATTCTTGAATGTGTTATATTTTATGTAAAAAAAAAAAAAAAAAAAAATTCAGAGGGGCAAGACATAGACCAAGTAATGCCACACACACAAAAATAAGCACAAGAAATGCATGAAATGAAGTTATCTTTACACTTAAGGACAAAGGGAGGAAGGGGTGAATATTCTTGGTCCTTGTGTGGTGACTAAGAAGAAACTCGCGCTAAAAATAAGATATAGCCCATGAAAAAAAAAAATATAGCATGGATTAAAAAAAAATGAAAAAAAAAATGATGTTTACTTGCACAGCAAAGAAACGAATGCGATTGCGTATATTTTGATAAATGTATGATTGGTTTATTCTAAAAAGTTCAGAAGTTAAAAAAGTGCAAGGGATACTCATGAAAGAAAAAAACGAGAAGTAGAGCTGAAAAGAATGAGCTTCGTATGTTTTCACTTAAGAACAAAAAAAGAAGATTATGATGCATAAAAAGTAAAGGGAACTTACTTCCTCTTTACTTGAGGACAAACGAAGGAAGGTCATTATTGGTATTGCCAAAGAGAGCCAGTTTAAAAATGAGCTTCCTTCTGTGAAAAGAAAGGAAAGTCTCAACAAGGTGAGTTCAAAGGAAACTTCCTTTAGTCAAAAGAAAGGAAAAGTCTATAGGAAGGCAGTTCAGGAAGCAGAAAGGAAAAACAAAGGAAGTAAAAAGGCAAATTCCATTTTCATAAGGGTGTGACGTCACATCCCACGTGACACTAGGGTGAGAGCTGGGCTACCAACTCAAGCGGTCGACAGGAGCTGCCAACTTGGGTCTCTCGTTTCACATGGGACGGTTATGTCAGAGTCGGCCTGCTAGGACCCTGGCATTCATGTTACCCCTATAGGCCACTAAGGCACATTCATATGGGTTGGTTAAAGCGGGGCTTTATATGTGGGCTGAGGAAGAAGAAAAAGAGAAGAAGAACAACGCTCGGTCACCCGCAGCTAATGCTTTCGCTCAATATTTGGTTCAGCAGCGTTGAACCCTTGTAATTTTTTTGAAGACAATAAGACACCACCCCATTTCTTAGCGGAGTGATCTTGCCGATAGATTATAATAATCTTGACAAAGAAAAATGTCTTAATCCGTTACGTCTTGATGCAGCTAGGTTTCCGTGAGTGCAACAATATATCACTGTCAGCATTATTTACTTTCTTCCTTCCTTACGCACTTCCTTGCGCTTAGGGAGCAGGCTTCGGATGTTAGTAAATGATAAAGACAACTGTGGACCAGTGCCATATCCTCGGTTTCATACCCCGCAGGTAATACTAGTGCAAAATTTGTTACAACCTTTGAACGTAGTCCTTTCTGACATTCTTCCAACAAACGTACGTGGATCTTCGGTTCAAATTGTCTTTGATGACATTTTTCCCAATAACGCAAAACATTTATCACCTCGAATTTTGAATGGATTATTAGATCATTTACAAAGCCTTCCCATTAGCATAATCATAGAGACGGATGCCTCTCAATTTCATGAAAATGCAGGCGTTAAAATATACTGTCCGCTTCTAGTCTTGGCTTTTTCGGTTCGTATTCCGGATTTCACCCCAATTTTCCAGGCGGACTTGCTGGGGGTGGTGCTTGCTGTGCGCAAACTAGACCCACCATACTCAACAGTGGCTGTAATTACAGACTCTTATTTCTTTTGCTCGGAGCTTTCTTCGAAGATGGATTCGTCAATATTAAACATCTTTCTTTCCTTGCTCCCCTTACATTTGAACCTCAGGCATATAGTGTGGGCACCAGGCCACAGTAATGTGACAGTCAATGAGGTTGCTGATATAGACTATAGCTAGAGTCTCTCAATGGCCCCGTGTTGCCTTTCCTCCCGGCAACAGCGTACATAGCAGCAGCGCGATCTCGTAGGCGCTCCTTATTAAGCACGCAGACTGGATCTATTTTAACATCGGATGACTACCTGCATCTCAAGTATTCCTTAAGTAGGAAACCATGTCAATCAAGGCAGACTGAAGTCTCTCTAACCAGGTTGCGCTGCCGTATACCGCCTCTAAATTTTCTATATGCACAGGTCTGGTTTGGCGCTTACTCCCGTCTGTGCATGCTGGGGGGGACAATAGAACATTTCTTGCTATTCTGCCGCCATTTTACCATGATCATCATCATGGTAAAATACCGTTTCTCCAAATACCGTTTTCTCGAGAAAACGGTAATTGGAGAAACCGTTGCAACAGCTGGGACTTAATTTGAGCAGCTGGATTTTATTATCGTTCGGTGCCACCATGCTTGGGTACAGCCACAGGTCTGTTTTTAACGCCATTCAAAACTTTTAATAGAATAAAAACGTCTGCCTTGCTAATATGATTTGAATATTTTAATCTGTAAATACAAATCTCAGTGTTCTCCTACTGCGTGCGTTATTAATTATCCTTTTTATTTTTGTTTTGCATATTTTACTTTTCTTCTCAATTCCCTAGCACTCATTTTTTTTTGCGATGTAATTATCCATCTCAAAATCAATTATCTCTGCACTCCAATTCTTGGCCGACCCTCCTGTGTGGGTATGTGCCATCAAATTAGAGAAGAACAACAAAAACAAGTGGGCAATGCCGGAATGTCCATGGTTTTTCTAGCTATCTAGTGGATAGGACAACAGAGTCCATCGCGCTGTCGTAAATGTATGCTTTTTTTTTTTTTTTTATCGATGTGGAGTTTATCAGCCACCAGTTTGCCTTCCGCTGCATTTTGGTGAACTCGAGCAGTTATTTATTTTTATTTATTTTTTTTTACTTTCGTGGTAGACCGAGAGAAAGTCTCTCGAACAGAATGATTCGAGCATTTAATATTTTGCACGGATGTAAGAATTCTATGTTTATCTTTAAAAAGCGTGAATTTTGCGATAATAGGTCTTTAATTGTCATCGTCGAGCTTTCCCAGCTGACGCACCCGTTCAGACTGACCATCCGTAAGAGTAATGCCCATCTTTTTGGAGCAAAAGTTAATTTTTTTTTTTGCTCAAAATCTTCCCAGTTTTCATTCTCCTTCTATTATGTCTTTAATTCAGGACTGGTATTGCACGGATTACGGACACATCACGTTCAGAGTGCTACCGGGTCACACATGTCCGCACATGCCACATGTCGTGCCTATGGTTGTCTACATAACACTTCGTCCTCGAACCCAAAGAGCAAGCTCGAGCGACGAAGCCTGTTCTCAGCGTCATCGCATCTTGCTGTAACTTCTAGTTTTACAGCGATTTCATGCAAAGCACGGTCAAATGCGCTGACGTCGGAATGATTAAATAATTTTATTTTGACCTCTAGTGTGGCAACTCTGTCGGTGAGTTGCGTTATAGTCACATTTGTGGCCCTCTGTTTTTCTTCAACGCCCTTCAGCTCATTCAGTATAGCTATACTTGATCAGACACAATCCTGCGCACTGTTTTTAACACCGATCAAAGCAACTCCCCTTGGGTTGTTTGCTCAGGAGGAGGGCCAAGGTCAGGCTCAACATCAGCTGCAAGTAGGAGCATACAGGATAGAAAGGACGAACATCTATACACTGGCAATAGCAACCGCTTTACTTTGGCACGGAGGTATGTTAGGCACGACACCACAAGCAGAGAGTAATCGGCACTCTTAGGACAAGTAGCAGCATTCATGTAACCAACCTGCACGATTCGGACAGGTAAGCAATGCATGCCAGACGCGGCGCCGCGTCCAAACCTAGCGGCCGCTCCGTTCTGTTATATCCCGGGCTGGCTGTGATGTGGATCGTTGTCGGAGAAGTACAGGACCGTACAAAAAATATGCCAACACGCGAATAAGTGGTGGCGTTCTTAAAAGTTCCATTGCGCTTGATCCGGCCATTGTAGCTCGCTATGCCGAGAAACATCACTTTCAGGACCACCTGCACCTGCTCTATTGGTTCGATAAGCGGGCCCATTGGACGCAATGGTATATATATATAAAAAAAATAACTTTACTCGCGTGTTTGCACATATTTTAGGCGGCCTTGTACATAAGCTGCCAGATGAAGCGGTCAGTGGCACCAAGTTCAGTGAAGACAGCGATAACTGGTTTGGTTTATGAGGTTTAACGTCCCGAAACGATTCGGGCTATGACAGACGCCGTAGTGGAGAGTTCCGGAAAATTTTGACTACCTGGCTTTCTTTAACGTGTGATGTGCGATATCAGTGCACGTTAAAGCCTGAGTCGCTTTGCGATGTTGGGAAGTGTGCAATGGAACGATGCCATAGAGGAAAGCGTTCTGCAAGATAAGTAAGCGATGCGTGCCTTGCGCTGTGCCGTGCCCCCTTTCATTAAACCTATTAATTATTTTTCCATACCTCTCTTCTCTTAAGTTCGACCCTTTCCGTTCGACTTCCATTGCTGCTCCATAAGTGAGCATCACAAAGACACAGCTGCTACATGGTTTCCTCTCGAGTGATATTGGCAGACTATCATTCATGATATGAGAGTACCTGCCAATTGCATCCCACCACAATCTTATTTTTCTAGTTCGTTCTTTACGCACTACTATAGTAAACTGGCCTGCAGGCAGGCTCGGCAGCCACGTGCTGCCTCCTTGATGCCAATTAATATTTGCCCCCAAACATCACCGCCCATCCGACGCAGGCGCTGCCCGAGTCCGAGGTGGTGCTGCTGCGCGTGGCGCAGCGCGACCGCCGCTACAACGGTGGACAGCTGCTGTTCGGGCCCGACCGTTTCCTGTACGTGACCACGGGGGACGATGCCAGCAACGCGAGCCACCGCTTCGACCTGTGAGATCTCCCTTCCTGTTGTCCCTCTCTCGAGTGACTGGAATATCTCGCGCTTAATCCAGGGCATTTCATTCGGACGGGATGAGTCGACCGATGGCCTTTTTACCTAGGGGTATAGGTCACCGTCCCCGCCCTCGAGCACGTTTTGGCGCCAGCTGTTACAAAGAGAGAAACGTTCATTTTTCCAGCTCAAGTTCAAGCCCGCTTAGTTCGTTCAACGGACAATGTCTATAGTGGCAGGAGCGGTTCAGGGGCATTAGGAAAAGGTCACGTAGAGGATGGGAATCGAAAAGACCTGTTTGTCAGTACCGACCGCCCAGCATGCGGCAGAAAGGGCATGTACTCCCGAACACTTTGATAGCACATGGTAAACAGTCTGCGCTGTCCTGTGCAGAAACTAAGCGGGTCCACTCGTCTCAGGCGCCCCAAGTTCTGCGCTTTCTGCATACGTCATCAGGAGGTTTTTCAAAAGTTCACATGCCACATCCTGTGTGACAGTAACGTCCGGGAATCCAAGCGGTGGCGTGCCGCTGAATGCTCTTAACAGACAGGGCCGACCGCCTTTTGAGCCAATATGCAAGGTGCGTGGCAAAAAACAACAAAGAAAACTCTTTAAGTGGTTTATTAACTAATTAAGTAGGACATAGCTTAGCAATTTTCTAAGTCGAATATTGTGTGCTATCTGTCTCATTGAGCGATATATGTTAAACACTGACTGAATCGCGAACTCGAACATCCCTGGCATGAGCATGTGATTTAAATAGTCACTGTAATCGTGTCACCACCACGATAAGGTGACATGAAATCAAAATCAAACCAGTGGAGGTGGAACACGTGAAACAGACAGCAAGGTAGAGTAAGGTTACCCATGTGCATTCAAAGAAGGTGTACGTCATCGGCTTCGTGATAGTGTAGCACAAAGCAGTGACGAAGCTTCAGGTTCGTGAGAACGTTTTGAGATGGTTTCGACGACACACATGAACCGCAAAACATCGATGAAAAGAAATTACCTGCAGAGTTATTGTCTTTCATACCTAAACGTTTCACTCTCATACACACAGACTTTCGAGGTACCTCCTTATGCCTCTACCATTTCATCCATTTTACGTATTGTTAACTATTGCAAATATGTAGTGGGGAATGAGCTAGATGCCGTTTCTCCTTTCACCGTTCGTGTGTCCGGAGTTGTGTGTACAGACCGGAGTTGTGTGTCGAAGTGACCATAGCGCTTGCAGACATGTGTTGCTCAATAAACTGCCACCTAGCTCTCATGCATGTTCCCAACAAAATTGCGCTGAAAACAAGGTACTCAGTCCTTCGGCTTTTTTTTTTTTGTTCTGTAATTTGACACTTTCGCCTATGTTTGTCACCGAACCTTGATGTCTCTATTGATTCCATACTTTTGCACAGGCTGAATCACGGGGACACACGCACGTGCTGTATATTGTCTAGTCGTCCTTTGGCTTGCAAGGTATCAGCACGTACTGCTATATGACCAATCTGGCAATCGCACCTTTGCATGGGGTTCATCGATATCCTGGTCGTGCTTGATGCGCCGCACGCGCGCACAACGAGCTCTTCTTGTGAGTGAGAAGTGAAAGCATTACTGTGTTATCGGAAGCTTGGAACTGCGGAAAAGCGCTTAACGTGCAAATACAGAAGAACTTAAGCTGTAGTGATGGCCTGCATAGAACACGGAAACAGTGCGACACGTGTCTCCCGCTATTCATCAAGCCGCCACGGCAGAAAAGTGTTCGGACAAAGTACCCGGACAAGTAGGAAGAACAGGAGTGAGCAGACAGGCATATAATCTAAACTGCTTCATTTAATGTCATTAGAAAGCGATGACCATGGTTTCACGCTGCGTTAAAACTTACACGACAGTTCAGAGACTATGGCACGAGAATAAAACAGTCACTACGCGCAGAGGGACTCGGTCAGTCATACGCAACTCTTGCCAGTGGTGCATTGTAGAAGCGGCAGACCGTGCCCTCCACGGCGTTGAAGTCCACCGATGCTTACGAATGACGGCGAGCATGCATCAATGGGGATAGCGCTAAGAGTCCATTTATATAACATGCAAACAAATTTATGCGGCCGCGTTCATCTGCTTTCTGTCCGGATGACCGTATGTAGAGAACTTGATTAGAGAGCAACCTACGAATATGAGCCCACAATAAATGTAGCACAGTAGTATCAGCTCTGTTGATAAGAGATACGAGAAGCGAACCATATTTGGCAGTGAATGCAGATTTCTTTTTTTTTTTTACACTGGCAACACATAAAACGAATCGTATTATTAGGACATAACGGAAAAGAAGAAAAAAAATGGGGGCAGAAAAAGAACAGAGGCTAGTAGTAACAATGAGGATACTATTGCATGGTGCTTATATAGTTTATATTCAGCAAAGACGTTGTCGATAGTTATTTCGGTGTGCAATACGCAAAAAGTGGTAAACGCAGAGCAAATATGCCGCAAAGAGGAAGAGGAAGGGTGGAAGGAGAGAGGGGAACTAGAAGAGAGCTCTGGGGGAAATAGGGATCAGCCGAGTTGGATAGCGGGCGGTTTCACCAGCTTAAATTGCGTGTTCATCGCGCGGGCTCTCGAGGGGGAGAACGACTTCGGGCTGGACGCGGTTCTCGTTCGGTGCCGCTTTTTGGGAACCCTGGCCTTGGATCGGGGCTCCAGGGTTCCCTTCATTTCCTTCACGGCTTCGGCGGGACTCATGGATTGACACGGGCCCAGTGCCGTTTCCTGGTGGAACGCAGTGGCTTGACGTGGCAGCCATTCGATAACATGGGCCGAGAGGAACAGAACGGCAGCGGTGATCACCAAAAGTAAATCTTCCCGCCCAGACGCCCGAAGAATACGTGACCCCGACGCGAACATGCCACCCAGCCGGGCGCAGGCGTAATAGAGGCAGGAGCCCGAGCCGCGGATTGCAGACGGGAAAGTCTCAGCAGCGCACAGCGCTGTTATGATCACGCCCACGCCCGTCACGCCTTTGGCTAAGATCAGCAGGGGTATGCCGAACTCCTCGGGCACGCCGGTAGCCAGTATGAGGGCCAAGAGACAGCAGCTGATGCCTCCCAATGTGAAGACCGTGGCGGCGATGTTCACTCTGCTAATTCTATCTACTATAGCCAGGTACAACGCGTGGAACACGCCGTCGGTGGCGAGAGACGACCACCGCATCCAGGGCTTCTTATGCGCCGCAGACGTCAGGAGCACCACGTAGTACGCACCCGTGGCATTGAAGGACGTCACCAACACGACAATGCCGCGACGCAGCACGGCGCTGGTGAGAAGCTTCCTAACTTGGCCTGGCTCAGTGCCCATCGTCGCCTTGGCATACTCGAACTCTTGGCTTCTCAGCCGTTCCATGAAGGCCGACGCGATTTCCTCGGGAAAGCCGTTCGTCCTCGCCACAGCGTGTACCACAACTTCGGCAAGGTTCAGGTCGTGGCGAGCGATAAGCCAGCGCGGCGATTCGCGGATGAACACGCAGCCCAGAGGGAGGAACAGCGTCGGCACAACCATGAGGAGCTGCAGCACGATCCAGTTGAGCCGCACCTCGTGGAGGAATGCGAAGCAGGCATCTCCCAGCCAAAGGCCAGCGATGATGCTGAAGCTCAGGTGCACAGCCCGATGCCGGTCGGTCGACACTTCGGCTACCAGGACGCAGCCCATGACAACCAGCGTGGCCGAACAGCCAGATATAAGAAAGCGGGTACTCAGGTATATGAAGTACGTGTTGGCGAAACAGCCCCCGAACGCTGCTAGCATGAGCACAGAGGTCGCCCCCAGGATGGTGTGCCTACGGCCGATGATATCCGTGACGGGGCCGCCAACGAACAGGAAGCCCAAGGAGCCAGCCATGTAGACGGCAATGCCCACTGCGAGGAGCCACCGCCTTTGGCAAACCAGGTCCCAGCTGCTCACGATGGTGGTGTGAGCGACTTCGGCGTCGTAGTCCCACTGGTCGCAGTCAACGACAGTGGTGTCGTTAGGATCATCGGGTCTCGCGCGGACGGTGCACTGACTGTGTCGTCCGTCGTCTCCTAAGGGGATGGCAAGGCTCTTCCAGGTTTCGTCAGAGACGTTGGCGTCCGCCGGTTTCTTGCACCAGTGGTCCAGCTCACTGGAGATGAGCGGGAAGGCGAGCGTATGCGCGTGCATAACCCAGGAGTTGAGTACGGCAAAGAAGAGCACGCCTCTCTGAAAGTTGCCGTACCCGAACACTTCGGCACAGTCGAAGGCCTCGCTCGTTTCTTCCACGTTCGCTCCGAAGAAGTTGTCCATGTTGGCGATGTGCACAGACCGTGCCTTGCTTCGTGCTGCTCGGTTGCTGCAAGGCCGTGGCGTGGTCTGCTTTTCTCACAGCTTCCTCGCTGAGCAGTTTGACGCAGGCCGCTGATCGTTGGTCTCCTTCTTCTTCTTCTTCTTCCTCCTCTTCGCATTGCTCGCGGTAGCACGCTCGCTTGCTTGAAGAAAGCGCGAGACTCTGATAGGCCGTTCATTTTCATTCTAACAAGATAGCTTCTAAAGCGATCGTCCTAGGATTTGATGGTGGCGGCGGAACGACATTGTAACCGGAGGGATACATGGCGTCTGAAACAGGTGTTTCACTTGACACTTTTCGTAATACTGTCGTGCCTCGTTAATACGCACATTTCTTTTTCTTCTCTACCGAAATTGTCCTTAAAACGAGTCGAGAATCTCAAGGAATATATTCAGAAAAACTCCTGTGATCATGGTCAGTACAGCTCAAATCGAAGAAAAGTCTAGCAGGCATCTAGAAACACAACATCCCGGTCATCAATATATAGGTAAGTTTTAAATAGTTTGGTGCAACGTTATGGGGGGGGTCTGCTATTATACGATGCTATTGATGACATCTCATTGGTAATTATGCTAACGTCTACTACAACTGTTCACATACAAAAAAAAAAGAAAAATCTGGAGCGATATCAACTATCTGGATAAATGTAAAAAAAAGAAAACATGAACTGATTCAAGGAGCTATACTGAGTGGAACGAGACGGCTCAATTAAATACATTACACCAGTCATTGCCAAATTAGTTAGGAGTGAGGATAAGGTTATCACTCAAAATGGAGAAGCAGCACATGACAGCAGAGTGGAAAGAATTTTAAAATGAAAAATTATGAACTGCAAAAAGGTGAAACAAATGTCCCTATAATTGCACTGACCGCAAGAACAGACGAAGTTCTATTTAGGCTAAATAATATAATTGGTCCACGCAGTAAAGAAATGTTTGTAAAAGCACCGTAGAAACAGCCACACCTTATAAGAAAATTCCGGACAACTGGTGCATTAGGTGAAATTAAAAACTGGGTGGCAGTTAAGCTCCTCCCTTAAAGGTATGACAAGAAGGGGGGTGGGGATTCGCACAGGTGGGGGGGGGGGCGAATCCCCCCCCCCCCCCCCCTGTCCTTGCCGCTTGCTTCCCTACTGGTCAGTTATGGGACCTTAACGCTGGCCCTTAGCTGGGCATTAACACGCATTAACACTGTCCCGTTGACGTCACAGTCCCGCCGCATATGTAAACGTCCGAAGGATCGTAGAGATAATTCCTATTTCTATGTTGCACGCTATAGGCTTGAAATTGAGACGAAAAAATTGACCTTACTACTAGTGGAAAAATGTTCGATATACATCAGTGCGGTCTGTGCACGTGGATATAGTACAGCAAGGCGGACATTTTGTGCGTAACAGAGCTCAGTAATTAAACACTTAATTAACTGAAATTAAGAAATGAACTTCATTATTTTGATTTTAGGATCCATGTTTATATTAAGAAAATGAAGGCCGTCAACAGAAAAGCTGAATTCAATTTTTTAGTTTTCTTTACCGGCAATGCAGTGCGAAATATTCAATGTCAAAAATAAGCATGTTTAGCTCGTAAAGCTTACTTCCCGCAATGCACATTTTTATAATGGCGTCGATTTGTCTGTTGCCGTAAAAACAGTGAGCGTTATTTCCACCACAATATCACGCCTAGCGGCGCATGTTTAAAATGTGCATTGTGGGAAGCCAGCTCTACGAGCGAAAATATGTGTCAGTAAAACAAGCTTTTGGGCGAGTTGGTAGCTTACATTCGACATAGCCGCAGCGAAAAAAACACTATCACAGAAGGAAGACACGTACACAAGGACCAACGCTGCACTCACAACTGGTTTATTTTCGAGAAGAACGCGAAATATATTGCTTAGTACGCGCATGCGCGCAACAGGTATAACGAGAGAGATGGATAGAAAAGAGAAAAAATATATATATATATAAAAATAAAAAAACACATGTGCCAATGCCAAACGAAAACGAAGCTTGCACAGGAGAATACATTTCATCTGGCGCAGAAAAGCTCGTATTCAGACTTGTGCAAAACGATAGAAGCCACACTTATACAGTTGCGCCCCTTTTTTCTTATATAATACGACTCTAGCAGCTCACGTGCTGTTTGATTACTGCTTTTGCATAGAATCTTTGCACTATCGAAAAGCGGCTTACAATGCATGCATGTCCTGCAGTGCTCAACCAGGTGCACATTCTCATTATTCTTTAAATTTAGGGCATGCTCCCTTAGCCGGTCGTTGACACAACGCCCAGTTTGGCCGACATAGGCTTTTCCACACGAGAGCGGGATCTCGTAAACCACTCCAGAATTACAGTGCACGTATGGCCTGGCATGCTTTTTCTCGCAGTCATTTCTTCTGGTTTCAGTGCCCAAGATACGAGGGCATAAGCGGGCCAGCTTCACCGGAGCTGAGAATACCAGAGGCACCCCGAACCTGCTCGCAACTTTCTTCAGATTGTGCGACACTTTATGCAAGTAGGGGGCAACTTCCGGTCGCATGGCCCTTTTGTCCTCTCTTGGCTTCAGGTTCGTAGTGCGGGTGTTGATCTTCTTGAGGAGGGTTTCGGAAACAGCTGCCACGACCGACGAAGGGTAGCCTGACGCCACAAATCTTGCCAATCGGTTATCAAAGCTGGCCTGCATCTCATGTTCGCACGATTTCTCTAGCGCTGATTCTAGGCACAAATTCACAATACTTCTTTTTATTATCTTTGAATGGGCCGAATCATAGGGCAGGAGTTGCTTCATCACACGGGGGGCGTATGCCCAGCACAGATGGTCACCGCGAAACTTAATCCGGACATCTAAAAACTGCAGTTCATTCTTAACAGGTGTTTCATATGTGAACGTCAGTCCCTTCCCATGCTTTTTAAAAGCATCTAAAATTCTATTAACTATAGCGCTAAAGTGTAAAGGGCTCCGCTTGTCCAAAAGGATTAAAAAATCATCAACGTATCTGTACACTTTCGTGACTTCGTCCGGGTTAAAAACAGAGGCTAAAATCTGGTCAATGCTAGCTAAAAAAATATCGCTTAAAATGGGCGCTACACATGACCCATGCATTGGGTCATGTGTAGGAAAATATGTGTATTTTTGAATTTAAATATATGGAACTGCGTTGCCGGTGTTAAAAATTTAAAAGCTGGACAAAGCTAGCTTTCCTCTTGACAGCCTTCGCTTTCTTAATATAATTCTGGCCACTGAAACAAAGAATAAAAAGTTCATTAGTTATTTTTGGTGATTAATTCATCGATTACCAAACTCTATCACGTACAGTCGTGAGCAAAAGTGGTATACAACATGCAGCTTCATTTCAACGTCATCTAGCAACAGCTATGCGGGATCAAGAGAATTGTGATGGTGCTCCATTTCATCGTCATGCAAGGGGCTGTCGATGCCCCTGTCGCTGTGACTGGATAGCGTTTAGAGGCAGTTTTCCCGCTTCTAAAGAGTTAAACACACACACACACACACACACACACACACACACACACACACACACACACACACACACACACACACACACACACACACACACACACACACACACACACACACACACACACACACACACACACACACACACACACACACACACACACACACACACACACACACACACACACACACACACACACACACACACACACACACACACACACACACACACACACACACACACACACACACACACACACACACACACACACACACACACACACACACACACACACACACACACACACACACACACACACACACACACACACACACACACACACACACACACACACACACACACACACACACACACACACACACACACACACACACACACACACACACACACACACACACACACACACACACACACACACACACACACACACACACACACACACACACACACACACACACACACACACACACACACACACACACACACACACACACACACACACACACACACACACACACACACACACACACACACACACACACACACACACACACACACACACACACACACACACACACACACACACACACACACACACACACACACACACACACACACACACACACACACACACACACACACACACACACACACACACACACACACACACACACACACACACACACACACACACACACACACACACACACACACACACACACACACACACACACACACACACACACACACACACACACACACACACACACACACACACACACACACACACACACACACACACACACACACACACACACACACACACACACACACACACACACACACACACACACACACACACACACACACACACACACACACACACACACACACACACACACACACACACACACACACACACACACACACACACACACACACACACACACACACACACACACACACACACACACACACACACACACACACACACACACACACACACACACACACACACACACACACACACACACACACACACACACACACACACACACACACACACACACACACACACACACACACACACACACACACACACACACACACACACACACACACACACACACACACACACACACACACACACACACACACACACACACACACACACACACACACACACACACACACACACACACACACACACACACACACACACACACACACACACACACACACACACACACACACACACACACACACACACACACACACACACACACACACACACACACACACACACACACACACACGCGCGCACGCACGCACACACGCACACACGCACGCACGCACGCACGCACGCACGCACGCACGCACGCACGCACGCACACACACACACACACACACACACACGCACGCACGCACGCACGCACGCACGCACAACACACAACACACAACACACACACACACACCTTATGTTTGCGACAAGAAAGATGCAAAATTTCCATGAAACAAAAAAAATCACCGATAGGCGTAGTACACTGTCAGTGAAGCTGCAGTTGTGTACCCAGCTGTGCACATAGCGTGTCAAATGTTTAACAATTAATGATTCCTGTATGCGCATACTGGCCAGCGCGAGATTCTGCGACTGTGGTCGAGTGACCGCTGCAGCCTTTTCGCAGTGCATGGCTCCGAAAGGGGGGACCCTTGACAGCGGGTTTAAATATCCTTGTCTCGGGCCCATATGATAGTTGTTATCCAAAAAAACAGCGCAAACAAACGGGGACGACAGGAAGAAACAACAGGAACAGCGCCTGTTCCTGTTGTTTCTTCCTGTCGTCCCCGTTTGTTTGCGCTGTTTTTTTGGATGATGTATCACCAACTCGCCCGCTTAACTATCCTGTTGGATAGTTGTTAGTTTTGTCATTTTTCTTTTCAACGAATTATTTTTGTAACAGGTATTCGTGGATGTCCGCTAATTATTAAGTGCCCTGCCGCGGTGGTGCAGTAGTTAAGATGCCTGATTATACTGTGCTGAAGTACCCTGGTTCGAACCCGACCGCCCGCGGCTGCTTTTCGATGGAGACGAAATGAAATGGCTTCCGTGTGCTGTGCGTTGTCAGTGCACGTTAAAGAACCCCAGGTGGTCAAAATTTCCGGAGTCCTCCACTACGGCGTCTCTCATAGCTTGGGTCGCTTTGGGACATTAAACCATACGAACCAAAGCAAACAAAACCTAAGAAATCAGCAAAAAGAGACAGCGACCGAGTTCTCTGAGGCAAAGCAGAGGTGCTCGGTTTCCTGCGCTGGTACGAATCCCACTCGCTGATGAAGCCTTTTTTATAGTGTACTTGTCATCTTAAAGGTAAGGAACCCCACTTTTCCAGGTGTTATATTTCCTTCAGTCGCTTTATGGGAGAAATTTGCGCTGTAATTTGGATTGGCGGGACGTCTGCATGACGAGCGAAGCTGCCCTCGAAATCGCCCTGAGAGTTAAATCGCACTGAAATCGCACTGAGAGTGAAATCGCGCTGAGAGTTAAACACCCGGGGAAATATTTTGGAGCGGTGAACTTCTCCTGCGACAAAAAGCTTCGGTTGATATAACGTAGGCCCATATTTTTCGGATAAAAGCCGCTCTTACCCGATCGCGCATGCCGAACAGATCTCAATAACATCGCGTTAAACCCGCTGTCTCACCCTGCAATACGCCTTTAGAGAACGAGTGCTCTCAAACCTGAGGGCCTAAAAGAGGGTTGCAAAATGAAAATTAACAGTGGTTTAATAAAATAGCTTAATTACCTCCTTCACACAACAAGGTATCGAAATATTTATTATCCTTATGTTCATGCTTGCATATATTCTTTAATTTGTGATTGCATAATTTCTTTATATCAGTATAGTCTCCCCGGTTAACGGAATGAATTAATCGCCCTAAAACTGCCCCACGTTTACATATATTGAATTTGTCGTGGTCAATTAGTAGACACGATAAAGCCATGCCGCTATCGAAATTACACTACAGAGTATAAGACAAAAAACTGGGATGTCTTATCTGTGAGGTGCGAATGGCGATTGTTTCGCGTTATCAGCTACAGCGAGTTGCACTTAAGTTCCCATATTATCGCTACGTTAAGCTTTCAGAAAAAGAAAAAAAAAGAAGAAAAACGAATTTTCAGGGTCTTTGGTCGCGCGTGTGCCTAAGCATTCGTGCACAGTGCTGGCATAACAAGAGGCACATTACCGGCGTCAACGCCAGTGCAAGTCCGTGAAGTCGCGCCGTGAAGTAAAAATTCGAGTAACATTCGATCTGCTAGACTGTCAAATATATGGTTCGAAGCCTTTCACTTGGTGGCGGCTTCACAACCCTTCTTTCACCTGTACTTAAAAAGCGTTGACTCACAATGGAGGAAAAGAACTAGAAAACTAACTAGTAAGTATGCTAGTCACAAGGACGGAGAAATAAAGAGCATTCAGCAACAGGTGAAAAACACAGAAGGTAAAAATTGGATAAATTCGATGGAAAAGAAACAGAGTGTGGAATTATACCGAAAGTGGAAAATGCAGATCAGGAAGGAAGATTTCTTTGATAACTCAAGAGGCAGTGCCCTACTTTTTGAAGCTAGATCAGGTTGCCTTAGAACACGCAGCTACAAAAAGAAATTTAACAATGGAGATCACGCATGTGCTGTATGTGGTAACTCCAGTGAAACAATTGCCCATATTATACTCGATTGTAATGATATCCATCCTGAAGTTGATGCAGGCGCAATCACTGTTCCTGAAGCTCTGGGGTTTATAGAGATACCAGGGGCCGGGTGAATAAACCGGCGGTGGAAACTAGCAAAAAACGACTGGAAGATTGGTGGCTTAAAAGCAGAGAAGTGACATAATGTTAGTAATGTAGGAACAAAATTTAATAAATAGAATGATGGTTTAGTTAACCATTCTAAATCAACAATTAAGATATAGGGAGAAAAATGAGCATGATAGCTACTGCTACCACCCCGTTTCAAAGGGGATGCTCCTATATTCCATCCATCCATCCATCCATCCATCCATCCATCCATCCATCCATCCATCCATCCATCCATCCATCCATCCATCCATCCATCCATCCATCCATCCATCCATCCATCCATCCATCCATCCATCCATCCATCCATCCATCCATCCATCCATCCATCCATCCATCCATCCATCCATCCGTCCATCCATCCATCCATCCATCCATACATTTCACATCATTCGGGCCATCTTGTCATGCTTTGGAATAACTCTCACTTCGTCAGAGCAAGGTGACGGTCTAGTTGGTACTTAATAGTTAAACAGCGCAAGGAACAACAGAAGGAATGCATGCAGAATGCCCACGGGGACTGAAAGGACGCATTCTCGATCGAACGGCACACGGACTTAAGGTTACCTGCTGGCGTATCTAGTTTAATTGGCGCGCACTGCTCGGCTCTTTACCTTGGAAAGGTTGACGGCCTCTTTCTTGCCCGCTTCGTGCGGTGGGAAACTGTCGGTTCTTCGAGGTTCGACGAGGGCGCCGATACACGGTGACGTCAAAGGAGCGGGATACTCGCACTCTACCCGTTCTAGCTCTATATTTGCCTTTCGGTTCGAGCTCAACAGGTTCTTCGAAGAAACACAGCGTGCATGCGGGCGATCAATGTTTCAACCAGAATTGATTCTAGAGCGAGCGCTGGGCCGACTGCTGGGCAGATCCTTTCAGATTTGCCATCGGCGAGTCGTTCCTTCAGCAGTCTTACGCACTATTGGTGTTTGTGAACAAATAAAGAAACAGACGAGATTCTCGTGCGATGTCCTCTATACGACGAGTGCAAGCTAAACTTTAGAGATTATCCGCGTGCATTATTTAGGTGGCACCGGAGTTCGTTCCCGCCGCCCTTGATGGCGTTGTGTGAGTTTTACTGGAATATGCGATAACTCAGGACTAGGCTCGTTTTAATGTACTCTTCGAAATATTCATGCGTTGCTTTTGCTTTCACTCGACGACTGCCAGAGATGAGGCTACTGTTTCTCGATTTTTTTTTTAACAGCTGGCAAGTGTTTACAGACCCTTTGGTGAACAGAGCGCGTTGCCGAGTGCAACTTGGGAATGCGGTATAAAATACAGAAAACAATATCTCTTCTTTTTGCTCAGAGGTTAACAAAAAAGAGCCCCGAGAAGTCTGATTATGTCGTTTACAGTTTCTAGCTTTAATGCTTTTCTACGAAGAGGACGGCAACAAACATAATTACAGCTGCAAGAACAATCAGTCAATAAATCATAAATCAGTAAAACAAACTCTGGCTCTCTTTAGCATGCGGGAGAACATCCACGTCGAGCGAGCTCTGTAACATATAGTTGAATAATTAAAGAGTACGTTTAAGTGCTGCAGATGGTTGAACTCCTTATAGTTGTGACTGCGCAGCAGGAAGAGGTGACCTTGTCTATAATACAGATCATTTTATCGTTTCTTAGCAATGGTCGATCAGCATTGCAAACAAAGCAATTCGTCTTTTTTTTTTTTTTTTTTGAGGGAGGGCAACAGTCAATTGTAATTGGAAGAAATACAGTATGTTAGAGCGAAGCAAACTGGTAAGTAAGAAGACCTTACTATTTATCGCTATATAAGAAGAGAACATACTTTAATGAACTTGGGTTCATAAAAGTATCTTACAATTTTCCTCGCAATTATATTCAAAAACACAGCCCATTCGTTTTCTCTGACAGTTATGACTACTCACTGCTAGCGCAGGAAATATTTTGTAAGCAGATTCTTTGCGCGCGTATGAAGCTTACAGCATTTCATAAAGATATCTTATGGAATGGTTACCATAAGACGGTTATCTCAAAGTGACCAAGAACCCTGGACTTGAGAAATTTAGGATCTAAACTCAGAACAGCTATTCCACATGTGGTAGATGACCTTATAGTGTTCGAGCAATAAATGACAATCGCACAGGTATGATTACGGAGTGTGGAACAAAAATTACGGAGTCCCGAGGCATATTAAATACGGGGCCACAAATGGCAAGCTTTGTGATTGCCGTAGGTTCGCAGCATTTCAGTCGTTTTGGTTGGCCATTAAACCTGATCATATTTGCGTATACAAGGCACAGTTTCTCCTGCGAATTTCGTGCCCTTAAGATTTAATCTTTTACTACCTCTCGCATAGGCTGCTAAACGTATTTGGAAAAGTAAAAGTAAAGACAGGAACAATTAATTGTACCGAGAAAAAATATATATATGTAATTTGTTTCACGAAATCTCTTTCGGTGTAACCCCTGGGTTGAACCCCTGTTGTAGAGTATTCGGTTGCAGGAAAGCATTTGCGAAAAAAACAGAGTCGATCGATCATCGAAAGACTGCTGATAGTCTCAAAGGAGCCTCTCAATATAGGACCATTGTTGACAAACGAGTGCAAGACGCTGAGTGCGATCAGTGGCCCCAGAATGTGTGCTTACCAAACCCGACACGGTGCAGGCGTGAAGCCTGCATGTCAAAGAGCTGTATTCAGTACAGCATATGTGGAGTCTTTTTCCTGTATATGCCTAAATGTAGACCAGTTTTATAATCTCTACCACAAGTAGCACACTAACGAATAATCCTGTGAAATGACAAAAAGACTGTTATTAGTGTCTAACTTTGAGGTAATTAGCCAGGCGAAAAAATAGTGCAGCAAGGATTACCGGCCTAGCGCACAAATCAGCGAAAGCTGTTATACATTTAACCACCTATTTTCACCATCATGCGGGCTCTCTCCTTGGTGAAAATTCACTCCCGCCCTCTCTTTTATTTTTCGCACTTTGCATCTCCCTTTTTCCCTTTTAAACGGAGTACTTCCTCCATTTGGCCATTTTTCATGGTTGGCAGCGTCTACCGATAATGCGCAATCGCTGACTACCTATAATGTTAGGTTGCAATTCAACTAATTAACCAATTAAGCTCTTACGTAAAGTTGAGGCTTTAGATTTAGTTGTAGAATGCCCCGCTTTATGGATAAACAAATTCCATGACAGTTTTCGCCACAAAACACTTTGCCACATTGCAACAGCTTTAAGCCGCACTGTGGACGAAACTAAATTTTGCAGAAGAATGTTTAAATTTTAACGTAATTTTTTACACCTGGCTTCCAAATGCCTTCTGATCTTCATTTTATGCAATGATAATTTTTCCTCGGAGATTCCAGTAGAACCTTGAAATGATGGGCAGCTGAAGTGAACAAGCGCAAAACATTTGGATAACATGGTCAGCATGTTAACATGGTTTTCCTCTGAACATTTAGCCCAACCTCATTGCTTGAAATCCTTTTTTGCGTCGCAAATGTCATTTCAAACCACTTTGAAACCCCGCCGCAGTGACTCACTCTTGGGCAAGGTTCTCCGACTGGACGTGAGAGGGCGCCAGCGGTACGCCATTCCTTCCGACAACCCTTTTGTCGGCCTTGGACATCCCGTGCTGCCTGAGGTGTTCGCCTACGGCTTCAGAAACCCGTGGAGGTGCACGATCTACCCTTCCCACCAGACCAACGGTACGCCGAGATGCGGTTTCACGTGGAAACAAAATTAAGTCCTATTCCCAGGTTTTTTCAGCATCCACGTGTGTTAGACAGCGGCAACGTAAGCGAAAAAGGCGACAACGATCAACTTAATTAGCTCAAGCAGTTATCCTAATTTATAAATAGGAGTGGATATTCGTCCTCGCTGCTTGGCGCTGAGGTCAGCCTAAGCTTGGTAACCGACAATGGCCTCGCTCTGGCCTTCCTGCCAAGGGAAGGATGTGACCTTTACCTCACAGAACTGCGATGTCCGATATCGCCTGGTGACCTTCGGCGGCCGACTTATTGTTCTGCCCTTGCTGTACGTAAAAAGACTTGGCCGGCGTTCAGCACTCCTCCATGGCGAGCTCGCAAGCCACGGTAGGCTGACTGAGAAACCGGCGTTGGATATTTGGTTGACTAGATCATTGGTCGTGGTTATTTGTGCACGTGACTTCACCTGCGCATGCACCGCAAGGGCACGTGGCTCGAGCCTTTTGCTGGCGCAGAAATGGAGTTCTGTATGCTAGCCCCTCTGCTTTTTCTTCAGGGTACAGCATTCACGTGTTAATTGGGCAAATAGAGACCATCTTATGTATGTTCCCTTTAAATATGCGTTGGAGCGAAGTGGAGAACTACTGCTGACTTCTTTCTGAACCAAATAGCCCTGCCCATGTAGATCACCGATAAAGGCTATTTGATTCCTCATATAATACGAATTTATGATGAACTCCGCTCATAGTGGAGTTCATCCCAAATTCTTATCATATTCGGCTTCCCGTGTGTTAGTCGGTACGTGGTTCTGGCGGAGACTCTTGAGAGTTCCTTGGACTGCCAGAAGATCAAATCAGTCGATATTGTCGACCATAAACCCTGACTGCTCATCAGAAAGTCAAATTCTAAAGTTAAAGCTCAGCTACTTTGGTCATCTGATGAGAAGAGAGGAGTCGCTGGAGAAAGATTTGATGTTGGGAAAGGTTGAGGGTCACCGGAGAAGGGGTAGGCAGCGAACGCGATGGTTAGATGGCATCCTCGAGGCACTGCAGATGAAGTTATGTGATGTTAGGAAGATAGTGAGAGACCGGAAAGCGTGGCGTGATATGGTCCATAGGGTCACGAAGAGTCGGACACGACTGAACGACTGAACTGAACTGAGTAATCCCACAGCTCCACCACAAGACCTAACCCCGTGGAATTAATCGGTTTCATCCTCTTTTGTTCCCGCTGAGATATTCTCCATTGGTACTAAGAGGCAATGAAAATAGAACCCCGCGTATACCGCATAGGATGCGGAGGCTTAGACTATTACGGGCTGACTGCAAGGATTTCATGCCGAAGAAAACAAAAATGGAAATAAATATTTCCACTGCCTTTATTTCTCACGCACTTAACCCATTACATTTCATGGAGGGTGCCATATCACCGCCTTTTTAGGGCACGTGTTCATGGGGAGAGAGCAAGGTGTAAGAATACAAGAATACAAGATGACCGCGATACACCATGGCCACAACGGACCGAGGAGAGCATGCAACGCCATATGTCATTGGAAATCGCGAAAACAGAGCTGCAATTTCTCTACATTATGTTACGCGCCTTCGTGCGACAGATCGACGTTTTTTTTCTAGGACTTTTTTTAGGATCACTATAGTGGCCCTATTTTTTTTTTTTTTTTTTTTTTTGAAGTAACACAGCTAACTCAATTACGCCTCAAACCTTAGAGTATTCGTTGCCTCCGAGAACCCCCTGAATTCGCCCCTGGTAGGGGCTCCCAGAAACCTGTCCTGTGTGGCCAAGCGACTGAGGCACTCTGTGAGCACTGCCGCTTGGTACCCTCTTGTATCTGCGATTTCACGTGGCTGTTTGTAGGAAAAGCGATGCACTGCATATGTGCGCAATTTGCAGTGTCCCTGCATGCATTCCAGGTATAAGCAGCCGTCGTTACCTTTCCTATCGTCATCATGACAAATCCAGGCAGACATTGGTGCCCGTCCGGCCCGGGAGCATTTTCGGGAGTCGGCGCGTAGAACAGTGTACTACGCCCATAATCGCGTACAGTGTTTCCTGTATTGGATTTGTTAGGTTTCTGTTCATGTTCTAACGCTATAACACAATCAATAATAGAAGAAAAGACATGAGACATTGGTAGTTAAGACATTGGCGAGTAGAGGGTGGCAGTAAGCACAATTTCGTATCTTGATAGCCCAGATCGGCCGAAGCCGATTTCCATTATCAGTGTGAAAAGCCACCGTTCCCGCATGGACACTCGCGGCTTTCCGGTGAGTGGCGACAATGTGGGATTCCCGAGCTAGTGCGCGTTCCGTTCACGCTCGAAACAGGATTCACTGGGCGCGTCCCTGTTTGGCCTTTGAGTGTCGGCATGTGGCGACACCATGGGTTTGTACAGCTCAAACATTAGGTGTTTCGAGGACTGCGATTACCATGGTAGCTGTCGAAGCTATACCTACCTCCCGTGGTGGAGCCTGGCCGCGACGACACCGTGGGCCTATGAACATATATCCATGCCCTTCCGAGCGTTGGGAATGCAACCCATACGAGCGACATACAGCATGTCACGCAAAGAGCTGCTCGACGATTAATGCCCCACCCTGCATGGAGAGCGGAGCTAAACGTGGTCCGTTTCGATTCCGGTTGCAGCTGCACTTATCAGGAGCACCTCGCATTTAGTCATGCGTCATGAAATAGCATGTACTTACGGTATATTGTAATGACAGTTGAAATGGCATCATCACATAGCCAATACAATATCGGCAACCAGTCACCACCTGACTTCAGTCGATGTTCTGCTGACTTAAGCTCGAAGTCATAGATTTAACCATGTTCCGAAGAAGCAGTCTTTCTAGCCATCCAGTAGACACTCCCAGCAAGACATTATTTCTCTTTCGTCGCAAAATAAATGTAACGTGCATTAAAAATCAGACGGAAGAAAATTGAGTTTATTTCAACAAAGAAAAGAGAGAGAGAGAAGTAGAAAACAAAAACAAAGAAAAAAAAGGCAAAATATAGCAGGGAAAAGACCTCCGCTTGACTTGACTGGTCCTATACAATTCGGCGCTGTAACAGAGGCAAGAATAGCATTAGGACAGTAGCATGGTGACGAGCATGGTGACGAAACAACAGACTCAAGCTTGAAGGATGGAATAGCCATATATTGCTAATAAGAACAAGCAGTAAGGGAACAGCAGCAACTAAAGCTCTGGCACAAGAGCACTGACTATAGTTATTCGCGCTTAACTCAGATTAGTTGTCGAATCACATGAAGCCAAGACACACTATCATAGATCGGTTGAGTAAAAAAAGGTATTTAGAAACAAGCCTAGCATTCCGCGTCCACAAAATGGATCAGCAACGTATATCGGAACGGAAATCCTTAAACTGGTCTCTTCAATGCTGTAAGAGAAATATGAAAAATAATGATGCAACATTTGCAGATAATTAGTTATATCACTGCATACACGTGAAAAACTAAACTAATTCCCCTATTTTTGTAAAAATTGGCTTTACATTCTTGCCTAATGTACAGACATCATCACCTCAGGCTACTTCAATCAGGCACTATAGTATTAAAATTTGGGTGACACTTGGCTCCGTCTTTAACTGTATGACGCGACATCGTTAATGTCGCCCATCTGCGGCTCATCTTACGGATCCTCGTGTGCCTGCATGCACTTTGTTAATCCCTTATTCACTAATCTCCTAATGTGTGCATGTGTCCCAGCGTTAACAAGCTCTCACATAATCATCAGCATGTAGTTGTAAGCTACCGAATTATGTGAAAGACCATCTTACGTAGATACAAGGTCCCAGTTTAACGACGGTGCACTAACGTGTCTACGTCTTCTCCAAAGACAAGCGTATCTAACTCGGGATTCAATGTTTCGGACGGTTCCACTCCCTTCTTGCCCTCCCACTCAGAGGAGCTACCTGAGTTGGCAACTTCGGCCAACTTGACTGTGCCATCTGTACTCGGGACAAACCGACGACCAAACAGTTCCCGGTCATGTCACCTGTCGACTACCGCCTGTCGGAGATACGATCGCGATTTTTTGCTAACAACGCCAACGCCGACGTCGAATTTTCTCGAGAACGAAGGCTTTACAAAGCGCTACAGAAATGCGTGTTTGGAGTCCATGGTTGAAATGAGTAATCGTCACATATTCGACATTGTTTACGCAGCTTAATTGTTTCCATTAAAATCTTAGTTGTCACCACAGAAATCGCACCTCGTTTTTGTTAGGCGATGTCCATTGTTGTATTTCGGTCTTCGTGTGGTATTTGTTTCCATCGCATGTCGGTCGAATTATGTAGCTCTCTCTAGTTTTCACTTCTTGTTCCGCCTGGCAAGCCGTTTTCACTGCAGCAACAAGTGTAATACAAAGAAGCCAACCCTTCGATACCAACATGTTGCGGTGTGAGCTATTGCATCGGTGGAGCCTAACTGAATGCTGGGGCTGGCATTAGTTTAACAGAAACGGGTTTAAAGCACCTGTTTATAGTTTAGGTGATTAAGTAGCATACCTACTTTTTAACCGTGGCGCCAAAATGTTCAATTGAAAAGCTGGGTGATTGATCACGAACGTCGTTTCGTGCGCCCACCGCCATGAGTGACTGAAGTAAAAATTCAGGCACTAGTTAGCTGGCCCCATCTTTCAACCCCCCCCCCCCCCGTTCCATAAAAAAAAGAAAAAGAAACACCATTGAGCTTTTTAATCAACATTCTTCTTCTCCGGAACAAAGTAATGACAGAGATGGCTACGCAGGCGTAACATCTCGAGACCGACCACCCCTGGCCGAACCAAACTCACGTCTTATAGCTTCTTTGTTTGGCTTTTGATAAAATGTTACTGTTATTTCCCAGCTTTTGGCATCGGTGTGAAAACAGTTTGGTTGGATTTTATGGGGTTAACGTCCCACAGCAGGGACTCAGGCTACGAGGTCCGGAATAGTGGAGGGCTCCGGATAATATCGGCCACCGAGTATAAGAGGGGGGT
Source organism: Amblyomma maculatum (assembly GCF_055883805.1). NCBI lineage: Eukaryota > Metazoa > Arthropoda > Arachnida > Ixodida > Ixodidae > Amblyomma > Amblyomma maculatum. The sequence goes on along the minus strand of NC_139347.1, from coordinate 40,236,916 downwards.
GGCAATTAGCATTTTACTGATGCAGGTCATGGATACCTTATAGCGGAGTACTTTGGTGCCGTAAGATTTATATCAAGGCCAGCATTTCGGAAATTACAAAAGGTGTTCTGAGCAAGCGCTGTGCGGGAGGAACTGCCTTCGCGGGCAAACGACATGAGTGACAGCTCTTCGTGACCTAGGTCAAAGATAGATTACAGATCATGAAGTTCACCAGTGAAACCCCAACGAAATGCTGGAATATGAAACACAGAACTCCCTTCGAATTGATTTTACTATAGCAACAATGAAAGTTTCAATCGATTGGTTGGTTAGTTGATTACCGATCGGTCAATAAAGAACTGAATAGGCAAAAATTTGGGGAGACATGTGAGCTCCGCCGCAGTGGTATGACGCGATAGCTCTTCACACAGGCGGGCGATGTTTTTTTGTTTTTTTTTTTATCTTAAAATTTTTGAACGCCGATACTTATCATCAGCAAGCATTGGCTTTCCATTCTGAGCAGTTTGACACCTGAACCTCCTTTTCTATGTTTCGTGTTTAATTTCTCCAATCCGTCAATTAATCAATTAATTACGATGGTTTAATTACCTTGTCATTATATACCCCAGCCCGTCAATCATCAATCACCAGAACCACAAATTACCGTAATGCTATATTTTTTTAAGCAGCCCCCGATTATATCTGACAGGCGGTGCCGACTGCTACGCTGACGGGTTTTCGAACGAACGAGCTGTATAAGATATTGCCTCATAAATGTAAGGGACTTGGTCTGCTGTAAGCGGCGCCACATTGTCGTTGTATGTCACGGAGGGGAGAGAAAAGAAAAAAGGTGAGCTGAAGGGAACACGTTAATTGACACCACTTCCGACGTCTGATTACCTACTTGTATGAGGTCATAACATTTGACATGTTACCTTCTGCTAGGAGCCTTTTTGTTCTTTTCCATCTTTTCCACCTTCTTGGCCATTGTCAATGGTCCAGCACCACCATATACATATTTTTTATATAACTTTCCGCTGAAACCCGTTTTTTCGCGTACCTTCCCTCTCATTAACACTTCTTTTTGGGGGAGTTGGTTCTATAGGAAAATTTGAAACAGCGCCGGTGTGGTGCAGTGGTAAGATGCCCGACTACTGCCCGCAGTTCCCGGGTTCGAACCCGACTACAGCGGCTGCGTCTCGATGGAGGCGAAACGAAGTGGCGTCCGTGTGCTGGGCGATGTCAGCGCACGTTAAAGATCCCCAGGTGGTCGAAATCACTCCGTAGCCCTCCACTACGGCTCCCCTTTCTCCCTTTCCACTTTCACTCCCACCTTCCTCCCTTCCCTTACGGCGTGGTTCAGGTGCCCACAGAAAACAAGTGAGACAGTTACCGCGCCTTTCCCTTCCTATAAATAAATCAATCAAGAAGACCGCGTGATACGTACGCCTCTGTGTGACGTTCAATAGTGGACGTTGCTTGGCGCGCAAGTCGGGCGCCCGACTTTCGAGTTGTGCGAGGAATTAGCCAAATCGTGTTTTTGACGTTCCTATGCACTCAAAATCACGAGGTGTTGCGTATGTTTGTTTAGCACGACTTCCCCACCTTCCATCTATCTGCGGTGTGCTTGACCCTCCCCAGCTGTTTCCCCCTTGCCATTGGTTCCGCGGCTTTCTTTACTTCCTTCTTCTTTTTCGACAGAATACCTGATTGCTGTGCTCTACAGCCACTCTCATTATCGGTCTGATTACTTCGTCTACATTGGCTTTCTCATCCGTGCTGGCAATGATATTGCCCGCCTTGTCTCAGATCATATATATTACCCGATAGTTACAGTGTGCCCACCTCGAAAACTGTTTGCCAACGAACCTAAAGCAATCAGACACCTTCTCCTCCGCTTTGAAGAGAAATATCAAGTATTAGACCTAATGGACACACTGCCTAATGTCGCCCGGAGTCCTGATGCACTGCCTCCTTGATACTACCTTCCCTTTGTATGCGACTTCATAATAACGCATTTTCAGAGAAAAAAAAAAAAGACACATCGCAGAAGAATATTGAGCACTAAACAGCGAATATGGAAATACACAGCACCTCTTATGCCGATGGCTCAAAATCTGAATAGTACGACGTGCCGCGGAAGTCGCACAGCACACGGGCGCCTTGTTTTTCGATGGAGACGAAAAGCAAGGCGCCCGTGTGCTGTGCGATGTCAGTGCACGTTAAAGAACCCCAGGTGGCCGAAATTTCCGGAGTCCTCCACTACGGCGTTTCTCATAGCCTGAGTCGCTTTGGGACGTTAAACCCCACAAAACCAAAACTAAACCAAACCAAATGGGATAAAGCAGTAGATCCACCTCAGTGCGCTATTGAATGTTACGAATTCTCTGCTGCTCTAGAAAAAATAACAAACGAGAACATAAAGAAAAATATCGTTTATAATTATTATTTGAGCATACTCACCTCATATCACCGTAGAATGTAGTATAACAATAGCCACCACAAAACGGGCACACTGTAATATTGTGTTGGGTTCTGAGTCACATAGCAATCAATGGTGAGGAAAAAGGCTGACATGCACTGCATAAGCTCGGCATGTAGAAATGAAAAGAAAATCACATTATCTGTAAAGATGAAGTCACGTTAGTGCAGTTTAAGATGAGAGATAAATGATAGTTTGAATGGAATACTAAAAAAGTCATAGCCCTCAAAGACCTGTCATGACTCTATCTATGTCATACGCACACCAAGAACTAATTCTTGAAGTCATTTTAGGTCGCCTTCGCATTAGATTCACACATTTTACTCACGGTTTTATTCTTATTCTTACGAAAGAAAAGACGCCAACTTGCGAGCTATGCCAAGAAATGACATCATAAATAACATTTTACTTTCATGCGCAGAGCTATACAAACTAAGAAAAAACATTTTCCACTGTTCATATGATTGTATATC
>NC_139347.1:39368982-39551482 GCF_055883805.1 Amblyomma maculatum | reverse complement strand
GAATAAAGAAAAGCGCACGTGTACGTTGCTTGCAAAGAGCAAATTTCTGGTGGCAATTTTCAACCCTGTGTAGCTCTGTCTCGCCACGTACAGTGTTTCCAAGTAATTATTGCTGTTATAAGAAGGGCACGATACAAATGTTGGCGGTGTTTTTATCTTGGTTAATTAAACAGTTTTTCACAGAAACTTGATATCGATGTTGGAGCATGCGAGGCTTTGTGGTTTCATACAGATAGGTACAATAGTAAATCTGTGGCTGTATATTCATTTTATCGACCACCGGGAAGTACATCTGGAACTTTTAAGCCACTTTGTAAAAACCGTGTAAAGCTGTTGACGACGATAATATAGATATAAGAGAAGATTTTAACCTACCCGAAATTTATTGATCACAATCGGGTTTGTTTCAAGTAATGATAGCATATCAACGCCAGAAATGCTAAATATATGCACCTCTTTCGCTTTGACGCAAATCGTGACCAAGCCGACGCGCGGAAATCACATTTTAGGCCTTTTGAAGCGATAGCTTCACTACGCATGTAAAGCCGGGTTTTGCCGTGTGTTTCCCAGATCGCCGTGTGTATCCTAGGTCTTGAACCACAGCCAAGCTAAAGGTCAAAGGTCATTGTGAAGGGTCGAGGTCGTTGTCAAGGTCAAAGGTCAAGGGTAAATGTTAGAGTGTGGGAGGGGTGAGTTACATGGGGCTTTCGACCGCCTGTGGTTCTTTAAAGTGCACTGACATCGAACAGCACACGGGTGGCCTTGCCTTTTCGTCTCCATCGAAAAGCGGCCGTGTACAAGCAAGGCAAGAGAGAGAGAGAGAAGACTTTATTTACACCGACATGGACCTCGGGGCAGGGGCTCAGCCAGGGGGAGGGTCTCCTTGCCGGCTCTCCTGCGCCGTGGTCGCAGAGGTCTTGGAGTAAGCCTCCTCCGCCAGGCGTAGGACGATCTTTTGTTCATCCGCATATGGGCAGCGGATGTAGGACTCCCAGCTAATTTGATCAAGGGGATCAGTTTCTTTAGCTCCCAGAGAATCGGGGCATTGCCAGATTAGATGATTTTGACTCGGAGGTACGTTGCAGAGATTGCAAGCCTCTGGGTCACCTGTCAACTCATTATGTAGAGTAACATGAGGAAAGAAACGATTGGCTTGAATTTTGCGCCAGTTCCTGCATTCTGGGGGTATTAGAGACCTCTATCTGGTGGTGGATAGATCCTTCTGTTTAGTCTGGGAGTCTCAAAGAGCTCCTTGTAGGTGATGAGGGGGTCTTTGTCTCCGGGTAGCGGATTCTCTATGGCCGCTCGGGTGTATACATCTCGAGCGAGGCGATGAGAGAGAGAGGTATATTTTAATGGCAACAGGAGATGTCTGCCTGGTGGTAAGCCTAGCATGCTACTCCTGATGAGGGTTGAGGGATGAGGGTGACAGAGTGTGGGAGGGGAAGGGGAAATAAATGAGAAAAAAAGAGAATCGGTGTCGCACACTTTCACACGCACATAAGCACACACAGATGAGTTTTAAAGGGTATTGATCAACCCTGTGTCCTTAAGAAAAGTTAACTTTCACACGCACATAATCACACACAGATGAGTTTTAAAGGGTATTAATCAACCCTGTGTCCTTCAGAAAAGTTAGTAAGGCCTTGGTAGCTCGCGCAGCAGACGATCCGTCGCACCATGGACCCAGGACATGTTCAAGGCGCAAGGTTGTGTCTTTAGGTAAGCTTAAATTATTGCGCAGTGTCCTGCGATGTGCAGTAAACCGTTGACAGGAGGTTATCAAATGTTCAAAATTCTCACACACATCACATGTAGAGCACAGAGGCCTGCTCGCTATGCCTATTTTATGTAGGAAATAGTTTGTGTATGACACATTTAAGCGGATTCTGTGTAGACAGTTTCGATGCCACCTGTTCAATTTGTGAGGAATTCGAAAGACGCAAGTGGGATCTATTCGGTGTACAGGTCGATATTGATTGTTCGGGTCACACCACAGAGAGCGTTGCAATCGCCATGATTCAGTTGTTACAAGTCTTGCTGCATCTCTTCGTGAGAATGGTATTGAAATTGTCCTTGTGGAATCTTTTAGTTCTTTTGCAGCGGCGTCTGCGAGGTCGTTGCCCGCGATGCCGCAGTGAGCAGGTAACCACTGTAGCACAATGCTGTGACTCAGGTCATATATCTGTGTGTAGCTTATTTATGTCAATGACGAGCTCTTCCTCAATTCTTGATGATTTAAGCAATTGTAGTGCAGCGCGACAATCGCTGAAGATAACCCATGCTGCAGGGCGTTGTTGTAGAATATATATAATTGCTTCTCTCAGAGCTGTTAACTCAGTAACTGTTAACTCGCCTGGTAACTCAGGGTCTACCAGGCGATGAGCAGTCTCATTGCCTGGTAGACAATCGTGAGCTGGAACCCAGATGACTGAAACCTCCCGGTTTAGCGGGTGCTCTCTCGGTAGACTGGCCGCCTGCTTGGAAATTAGACCTTTGCCGAAGTTCCTAACAGCCGCCTTATTATCTGAAAGGATAGTTTTGGCTTTAATGCCTGTATATGCTAGCGCTATCGCAGCCTCTTCAGCTATTAAAGCGTTACGCGTATTAATGGATGCAATTACTTTCTGGGAGTGGTTCCTATCTATACCACTGCTATGACCTCGGCTCCTTCCAGCCCGCAGGCAGCATCGCAATAGGCTGATTCCTCAGGAGGGTCGTTTATTAGTTTGCTTTGAATAAATTTTGCTCTATGCTGTCTTCGTTCCTTGTCATGAATCGGGTGCATATTCTTAGGGATCGGTGCAATTTTGAATAGTTTCCGCGTCTCAAGCTTCAGAAGTTCAGCGACATAGGGTGGCTCACCTGACTGAAGCTGTAGTTCTTGCAGTATTTTTCGGCCCACTACAGTGGAGTTGAGCCGCCAAATCTGGGCCTCCCTGACCGCTTTAGCAATCTCTTCTCGTATTATGCATTCCCATAGCTAGAAGCTTCTCTGTCGACGAGTTTGGGGGGATGCCTAAAGCCCTTTTGAATGACGTTCTGATCATTTTCTCCAACTTCTCTACTTCACCAGGATTGAGATTGAAAAAGGGGGTGGCATAAGCTATCCTGCTGATTACAAAGGCAAGACGCAGTTTTATTAGGCAGTGTTCTCTGAGGCCTTTGTTCTTGAGAGAGATTCGCCTGAATATCCCCGTTACCTGGTCGACATACGCCTGAAGCCTTTTCAGGGTGGTGGTGTTTTTCCTATTCTGCTGTAGGAAATACCCCAGGATCTTAATTGTGCTGACTCTAGGTACTTTGCTCCCTCCCACGTATACCCCCACTGGTTTGTGTAGGTGCGGTAGGTGGGATTCTCTGGTTAGTTGTGTTTTGCTGCACATTGAGAACAGTTGAGATTTGTGAGGAGAGCAAGATAGTCCTTTATCTAGGGCGAAGTTTTCAACTATATGCGCCGCTTCCTGCAGCCTATGCGATACATATCGGCGCTGGAGCCTCCATCGGTCCAGATTGTTATATCGTCTGCATAGATGCTTTGTTTGATGCCTTCTATCTTATTAAGATGGGGCGAGAGATCTTTCATTGCAAAATTGAAGAGTACCGGGGAGAGGACAGATCCTTGGGGCGTTCCTCTGTCCTCTGTACTGATGGGCTCGGACCTAAGTCCCACGAAGCTAATTTCATTTTTCCTGCCGGTGAGGAGATCTTTGACATACTTGCTTCCCACTCCAGCCGAGTTGAGGCCTTCAAGAACCGCTCTGTGCTCAACATTATCAAATGCCTTAGGGAGATCAAGTCCCAGGATGGCTCTATATAATGCATCGTCCTCGGGAGCGTCCATGATGTCGTGCTTATTATACCTCTGTCACACGGTCACTTTCGATCCTCATTAAACTCGATCTGCATTGAGGTTTTCAAGAAGGATTGAAGCATCCCATATGCTACACGGGCATTTTCAATGAGCATTGAGACATTTTCCTCATGTGCGCTACGAGGGCGTCGACGACTGCTTTCGAGTGTGCTTGAAATCTCGAGATCGATTGAGGAAGCAGCTTGAAGTCAAGCAGGCTCGAGCTCGATTCCACTTGAAAGTTGCCGTGTGACAACCTCGATCTGCATTGAGTTCAATGCAGATCGAGTTCAATGAGGATCGAAACTGTCCGTGTGACAGGAGTATTAATCTGAGCATGACATCATGTGCACTTAATCCCGGCCTGTATCCTACCATCTCCACTGGCCAGAGTTCCTTGGTTTCCATATGCCTAGAGATTCATTTAAATCTCGTCTAGCCGTTTGAAACTCGCGCCAAGTAGTCTGGTCGGTCCCTCTCAGCCTGTCGAACGGGCCAGCAACCCCTCCGCCCACACAGTGGGATCGGACTACTTCCGTTCGGATTTCGCTTTTACATTTTGCCGAGTGACCGTGTTTAGGTCCGCCTGCTGATTGGAACAATTTCGGAGGTCCCGTTATTTTCGTTGTTTCACTCTCCTTCGGAAGTGTGTGTGGTGATGTCATGCCGAGTGCCGGAGATCATGGCAGTGCCGACATGACTCGCGCCGCGTGAAGCCCAGCCAACGACCGCTCCCACTGCTTCGTTCAAAGCTGCAGGTATTTGTAACCCGCCTCTCTTGCGCACGATTCACTCGATCTGCTTAGGCTTAATATATTCGAAGAAGCACATTCCTGGCACCTCGAGTGGGTTGCAAACGTATGTACGCGCGCGACGGAACCCCTCTGCGAGCGTCCGAGCGTGCAAGTGTTTTCGTGCGGCTGCAGGCGCGGAAGGGAGCGCACTTTGATCTCGTCCTCAGCTGTGCGTGGGCGCGCGCGCACACACGGTTCTATGCAGCCTGTGTTGTTCTACACGCGCCAGTGTGTGTTTCCGTGTGTTTCCATGTCGTTCTGTTTCAGCGATAAGATAGCGTCAATATGCAAAGTAGTACGTACAAGGTAGTTGCATGCACGAGTGCAATACCGGAATCGTCGAAGCGTACCAGCTCACCAGTCTTTGTGTTCGATATCGCCGGTAAAAAATCAAGATTGTATTTTAATTCTCATATTTGATATTGTTTCACTTAAGCCCACCAGTTATCGTCTTAATGATTCGTCCCGCTTATATTTTGGTAAGGGCATGTGGCACGTGTTTGCAACTGTAACAACAGATGGTGTGCCAACCAGCCTGCATTATCAATATTTATCATCTCATGACGAACGATGTTTAGTCGACATATCCATGGATTACATGGACAGCGGTAATTCAACTTCTCTGTCAACCTTAGGCATTCGGCGCTAAAATTCTGAAGCCGTGCTGTTGATAGGGCGGTGACTGCTCCCTGGATGCGAGTAGGGCAGGTGAAATTTGCTAAAGTGCCGCTGTGCGACATTTTGGTCACCGTTGGGGACAGATGACTGATGTAAAATGATGAATGCCGTTTTTTACCTTATGAAAATACATTTGCTATTTTGTGCGACATTGAACAGCTGGGGTGAAAGGAAACGGAACTATAAAACTGATGCTCAACGCACAGTGACTTAATGTTTCTCGTGCCGACTTTGGCAGCTCAGAATTTCCAGGGTCTAAAAGGGAACACTTCGAGAAATCGAGTTATCGATCAGTCAACTGAAAGTTTGTTACAGACTTGCAAAGATATATTGTATATGTGGGCTTTTACCTCTGTCGAACAAAGGCACACACAAACAGTGTAGCAAAGACGAAGGTTACAAAACAACTACATAATTCATGAAATAAAAACTTTGTCAACCGGTTGACATAACTTTAAATATTTTGTAAGCTTGTGCTTCCTCCTGAGCAGCTCACAATGTCTTATCTACTGCTTACTGGTGAGAACAACAGCTTGGATTTATAATGTCTTAGCTGTTGGTCTACCTTGCTCAGAAGTGGAATGTAATCAAGTCTGAGTTACCAACATCTAGCTGACAGTGGTGTACTAGTTGTAGATGGTTCCACTGCTCATCTATGTCAGTTATTCTGAGCTCTACTTAAGACATGGGTTGTTTTGCTTTGCTGGCAATTGAGCAGTTGCATCTGTAATTATGATGTCATGTGGCAGTGACAAAATTCAAGGATGTCAGTGTCAACATTTAACAGACAGGTCGGTGTAAAACTCGTATAGTGTTGGCGAACCTTCTGCCATCTGAGGACAGAAAACACAGCAATGACATTACCAAGTGCACTCAGTGTTCGTTAGAGTCAGAACGGCCGAGGGAATTGGCTGTGCTTTGTGTAAGTGTGACATGAAACTTGGAATATTCTGGTCAATAGGAGTGCACCTTCGTGAGAAATCCTAAACAGCACAGGATCACCACCATGTTATATTGCAGATATTTATAAACAGTCTAGTAGCATCTAACCGTGATATGCAAAGTAACTTGCTTTGCATGGCAAATAATAAACTGATAAGGTCGTGCACTGGTGGGAACTGTATAACTGCCATATTTAACCAATAATATGTTTATATCTGTACCCACCCCTTATGTAATACCCCAGAATTGGGGGTCTCTAAGGTAATAAAGTGAAAATGAATTCGCATTGCCTTATCCACTCAGGAAGGATGGATGTGTGACAGCCAGTACAAGGTTAGACATTAGATAAGGAACAGTTGACTTACACGTGACTATATAAGTACCTCTCTTCATGCTATGAATTTGGATGCAGTGAAGGTGGTGACCAGTGAATGAAAATACTGTTATCACTGTCCTGATATATTATCTGATTGATTAACACATCAGCAGGAAATAAACTCCAAGTCAGCACTATGCCATCTTTTCCTTTGTAGTGTTTGTTTGCACTGTCATTGTGTGGGATGAATTTTCCATACTCACCATTAATGACTAGTGTGTTTGTTACCTTTTTCTTCATTGAGAAGGATAGAGAGAAAGCAGACATTTTTAATCTTAAATTTAGTAGCATGAATTTCATTTCGCTAGTACCAGTCATGTTCTCTCTGAATTGAAAGCGAGGGAGCAAGAAAAAAAGAGCAATAAATAAAATGTGTTCACAGATTTCGGGACTAGTCAGTTACTTAATGGCAGTCATACATGGGTGTTCCTAGCAGGGCAAAGAAAGCAGCTGTGGGAAATCATAAATGTACTGTGAATTATTTAGGCAGCATTGAATGCTTTCTCCAAATACAATAAAATGTTGGTTTAACAGTGTCAGCAAGTGGTAATCCCAGGAAGTGATAGTGTGCAAGAGAAAAGGTTAAGGGGTGAGAACAGAGATATGAATGTATACTTCCTTCGACTCCAGCAGATGGCTACATCAGGGTTGCTGCAAGATGTCCCCAAACACTGAATTTGAAAAAAAAAAAACTCATTGGTCTGAAAGGTGTGGCCATTCATGGCATCTTTTTTTTCTTCATGGCGCTACTTCAAAATTTAACTTGCCTATGCTACAGTGTCCCTTTATGAAGTTCGGTACAAGAAGGCTTGCTTTCAGTTTTAACATGTCAGCTGCTAGTTACAACTAAATTAAGAAATGAATGAAAAGCATAAAGTTCTGTTTGCAGTTCCTGTGTGGCAACTGCATTATAATTACTATCATCATAATATATATTCTTAAGTAGGAGGAGGGGGGGGGGGGGGGGGTCAAAAACCAAAGCTGTAGAGTGTACTTATATATGATCAGTTTACTGTAGACAGTATAATTGCACTTGACATAACCATAGTATAACAACAATATACTAAAAAAGTCTTGCAGGAAGGAAATAAGGATATCAAAATAACTACATCAGGATACAACACAAAAAAAAAGCAACTGTTAGTAATAATGGACTGTGGTATGTGACGTGTGTATCACTCCACAGGACAGTAAATGAAATTCAGTTTTGATATTAGACTAAAATCAAGCCAGAGGCATCAAAATCCTCGAGCCTATAATTTCGTCTCATAATTAGCTTTTTATTATAGGCAGCAAGAAAAGTTTTAACAACGAACTGCTTTCTGTCAGAGAGGAATTATGTGTGACGGTTACTGTTGACTTAGTTGTATCCGGCTATAGAAGGTTGATGACCAGAAATAGCCATGTGGTTAGTGGATGAAGTCATCACAAACAAACTGCATTACTCTTTGTACAGTTGCACTCGTTAGTCATACTTCGACTTGTTTCCATCTGTGAATAGCAGTGGGTAGGAACTGATTAGTCAATTAGCATTAACTGTTTAAATATGGCTGGAAGGAAGAGTTGGTGGCAGCAGAGGTTTCATGGTGGAAGGAATTGTGATATCTCCTATGAACTTATACTGCAGTTTTGGTATTCAAGTAGTTCATTGTGTAAAATGTCTTTTGCTCTCATGTAAAAGGAACATGCTTACATTTCGATACTAATTAATTTTGTTGAGACGATGTAAGATCACCCAATCAAATTAATCTTTTTATTGATCTGTGAAATGTGATCATTCTTGAAGGCCAAGTTTCGTTGTGACATTAATAGTAAAGTCAGTTATTGATATATGACTGGTAACATACCACTGACTCAAGGATACTTCAAAGATAGATGCGTGCTGACGTAACAGTACTAATGCAACTGTTTGGATGCAGCCAACTAAACAGGTCTGTAGCCACTCAGCATAGCTCATGAAATCCCAGCATTTTTTGGTAAGCTGCGACTCAACTCTGTTACCAGTATGCTGCTTGATTGGCTGCTGAAAACTTGGCTGATAACTGAAAAAAAGTAGTCTTAATTTTCAAGTTGTGTAATACATTTATGGTAATTGTAATATGCTCATGGCAATTAAGCCCATCTGCCCACTGCCACTCTTGGACCACCTTCGCCCGCCTTCACCCTTTCAGAAAAATTGCCATGTCCGTGAAGCCTCGGCTTAGGATAACAGCATATGTTTGAGTAAAAGCTTCAATGGGTAAATCCAGCTGATGTCGCAGCGTAGTTGCGCTAGATGTCTGATCATCCCGTGTTTTGATGTAGGTGCCTCGGGGCTTGTTCACATTTGCAACTCGTGAAGAGCCTGCAACTTACTGTTGCTTGTGACCAGGGAGCGGCTTGACAGTATCAATGTTCATGCTAATAAAGGTGACGTGGTTTGCCTACCTGGAGATTCTAGCTGTTGTGTCCTTCGTTAGGTTCAAGCACGTTTATTTCTCATGTTGTCACTGCCTTGGGTCTTCACAGTTGCTGGCAGTGAGAAGCCAGATATGAAATAAGCTTTTGTTACTTCCGAGATGCCAGCACTTGGTTGAGCCGTTTGTTACTGGGATTTGCAAGGCTGGAAAATCAAGCAACATGCAACTGCCTTGCAACTCTAACTTTCCGACCAAAACAACCATTTGTAACTGTTGATTTTCAATCAAAATGGTCTTGCAACTTCTGTGACTTACGACTTGTAAATGGGCTTTTAGTCAGTATAAGCAAACCTTGCACGTCTTAAAATTGAAGTACCATAACAAGGACATATTGGCTTTATAAGTGAAAGCCCGGGCAGGCTAGCTAAGATGTTGTGAATCCTTAGCAGTGTTTCTACAAATATAGAAAGTCGTGCCAAAAACAATGGTAAGCTGTCTTTAGGGGGTCATATCCCAAGGTAATAGAGGTTAATGGTTCTTGCCTTACGTAAAAGATAAAGAAAGAAGAAACAGAACCAAATTTGTCTTTTCTCAACACCATGACAGTGGTAGTAATTACGTGCAAAACAGGAAATTCTGTTCTTGCTTCCACTGATAAGCTCTGTAAAGTTCCTGAATTTTTTACAGTTATTGTTCTCTGCGCCTCTAAAGATTGGAAAGGCTCATGTTTTGCAGTCCCAGTTTTGTTAAAAATTGCTTCACACAGATGGTAAAGTCTCACAAATGATGCAAAGCTTCATGTCCCATGATCTACAGCTTTGCCTAGCATGGCCATTGATATGCTTGATGAGCAGTTGGTTACCTGGGCTGAACTTTAGGCTGCCCGGGAGACTGACCCACATCTCTCAGTTTCCATTACAGAGTTTCATTGCAATGCATGGTTGGCAGTTCAGTTAGTCTTGAAGCAGTCCTTTCAGGTTAAAGAAAAATTGACACCTGTGATCGATGCATGCTTGTTTGCGCTCTCTATTGACATTTGTACTTGGTTGTGTACATGCAGCACGACACTCTAGGTTCCTTGGCGATGACCTAGGCCATGGCGGCCATGTTGTGGAGGGGTGTGCACTGCCCACTGTTGCCGGGCAGCTGGCCTCAGAGCTAGGGCCCCAAGGGTGGTCATGCGCAGGCACCGCCAGGCAGCTCTGCTGACCCTGGTGGTGGCTGTTGTGGGTGTGCCCGCCTTGCTGCTGCTGTACCTGGATGGGAGAGACCAAGGTGCGTCTAAATCCTTTGCTCATGGCAGCTGCTGGCTTACCATTATGCTACACTGCATTCAGGAATAAGGTTGCAGCTCACTTGATGCACTCTCCATCAAGCCTGAACCCAGCACTAACACACTGTGCCATTACAAAGCATGTAAACACTTGCCTTTACTTCTTTTACAGGTAGAAGAGAGATTCATATGCCTTGTAACTGTTTAGCTGTATGTGATCTCCAGTACCTAGATTTGTATATTTTGGCACTGCTATTAGGAGAGCACTCTATTATGTCATTAACAATTTCAAAGCCTTTTTTTTGTGACATCATTGTAAGGTTGCAGCGCACAGCACTGAACTGATGCTCCACAGTGTTAGCAATATTAGAGCTCTATTTGAGGTACATGGTGTTGCCATTGGCATAGTGCACATGCCGAGAAGAAGTTTTGGAACGCAGCTTTGTTGAAGAGGCTGCATCCAGGGCACATTGCTTGAGATTTATTCACATACTGTGTTTTAATGCTCAGAGTTAGCCTACATTGACCTACTTCAGCTTGCGCAAAAGACCGAATTGCTTTTAGAGCATGAGCCCTACTAGTTATGTTTCTCAAGGTGACCTGAGCCATAGTTTCAAAATGGCAACCTAGCATGGTCGTCGCATAACAACAACATGTATATGTATACCACGTGATCAAGGTGGTATTATACCACATGACCAAAATGAAACCATACCACCTGACTACATGACAGTTGCATAGCACCAATGGATGCGTAGTGGCAGTTCTCAAGTACCGCATTTCAGACCTAATAGTTTCATTTCATAGGCTATTATGATGTACATCGAGGCTGGACCTCTCAGTACCACCATCTCTATTAAATTTGTGGGCCACCCGTCTGACGTTGAAGACTCAGGGTGGTGTCAAGCGATTCGGCGTGTCACAAAGCATAAAATTTCTAGTTTAGTCAGAGCCTAGTCTACATGGGGGATTAAAAACCGGCGAAGTTTGCTCCCCTAAACCATGCTCCCCAAGGGAATGTAAGCAGCCATTGCAGGTAGTCTTTTGTTGCAGGACGTCCCAGATGGTGTCAAACAATTTGTCATTTTGCAATGTACACATATTGCTGCCTAAATTTGGCTCACACCATTCATTTCAAACATAGCGAAGGAGTACACTGGATATAGTGAAGTCGATATACAGAATGGGATCTGGATATAAACAAAGTTGGTTACAGCATTGCCAAATCAGTTTATGCAACAACAAAAAAAAAATATTTTTATAGCTAACGCTTCATGATCGATTGCTGCCTCAGCGTCGGCTTATTCTTTTATTGTTATTCTGCTTTACTGGCTTTCGGTTGCAGAGAGGGAATCCATAACTTCTTTTTATTTAATTGGTTAGCTTATTTATTTGTTACTTTGCTTATGTGTTTGTGTAATTTTATTTTTATATATTTTTCTTATTTTGATCTGTTCAGGTTTGTACATCTTTAATGCATATAAAACCTAAACATGAATGGGAAAGCTTTTAATGATGTACACGTGACTGATCGACAGCAAGAGAAGAGTTTGATTGTTCTTTTAAACATGCTTATGAATAGAAGTCAATTAGTCAATGGCCTCTGCTGGTGCACAGTTGACTAAGGTTGCTGAAACGAAATGCTTTACAACTAGCTGCAAAACCAACAGACTCATCCCCACCATGTTTTGCATTACTGATGTCCTAGAATTGAAGAGTTTTTCAGATATTTGAGTGCAGACAGTTGTAGGGCTGAGGGGCACTGTCCCCTCTGGAAAAATAGAGAGAAGCTACCTATCATTTCTGCTCTACAGCATCCAGTCCTCTTTTTTTCTTTGTGTTGCTGCAGCATCTGAGGACAACCTGCTAGGATTCACCAAGAGGGAGGCAGTTCTTGCTGACCGGGTCCGAGAAATTGAGCAGCAGAATCAGCTGCTACGAAGACAACTCAGGTTTGGAACATTTTGTTTCAGCACCATTACGGGAACCAAATAGGAAATAGGTAAAAAAAAAAAAGGGGGGGATTTTATGAAAGGCCAAAAGCAAAAGCAGGAACTTGTAATTTTTCGCTCAAACAATCCGAACTCTTTGCTTGTAGCGGAAAAACGGGCAGTTTCAGAGTAGTGTGGGTAAAATTTTATTTCTCTAATAGATTTAAATTTTTTTTTTTTTTTTGCAGTGCATCATAGTGTTGCTATTAGTACTGTGGTCTTTTTTTTTAATGACATGAAGAAAAAAGCAATGTATATTGCTTACAAGAGAAAAACATCTTTGACTGGCAAAATTGGAGAGACCTTCACAAAACTACTGAGTACCTATATCCATGGTCAGAAAATAGCAGAATAAGAAATCTGGAATATATCTGTAGACGAGACAGACACAGCGCATGTGTTCAGCATGAACCAACCAACCCGACGTATCCTCTTCTTGAATATATCTTTTGTGTGTTACTATTTCAGAAACCAGTATTCAAAGTAGCAGAACCTTCCATGCTAAACTTTATTACCATCAATTGCTCACACTCTCTGCTTAGGGATATTTCACGGTGCAGTGCCACCACCGAATGTTTTCCTTGTGCCTTCTTGCAAAAAGCTGTGTCCGATGCACTGCTGGTGTTGTGGAATTCTTTTGAACATGCCTGGAGATGGCAGAAAAGGAAGTTGCAGACAGGCACCTGTCAGTAGTTTGGGCTGGTTGAAGCATTCCTCCCTGTCCAAACTGAGCAAGACGAATCGACCTACATTCACAGTTTAACTACAAAGTCAAGTATCAGTGCCGCGAAATTGCAAGAACGCTGAAATTGCTGAGCAGGATCAGTGCCAGACCAGGACACCACCTTGTGCACCATGCCTGTCACCATTGCTCTGTGTTGACAGGTTTCTTTCAAAGTTTATAGATACTCTCATCTGACTGTCCAAAAAAATTAATTGCGAAAGTGAAGTAGAATTCTTTTGCACCGTATGGAATGGAATTACTCGTTCCGAAGTAGCATAAATTGGTCATAATGGGGCATTTTGCGCTGTCATTCAAATTGAGCAATTTAGATGGGCGCAGGAAGTAAAGGGTTAAGTGGAATCCCTGCAGCGTGTAGCTTTCAGGAAGCAGCAAGCCTGATGAGATGAAATCCTTGTTGCAGCCTGTCGCGGCAGCAGCTGATGCAGCTGATGCAGCGTGAGGGACACAATGGCTCCGACGTCAACCTGCTGCCCTGTTCCTCGGCCTCTGGCAGTGGAAACCAGCTTCCCGAGGTGCCCAAGTGTGAAGTGCTCCAGGTGGCCATCGTATGCGCAGGCTATAACGCCTCTCGTTCGGTGGTCACGCTGGTCAAGAGCATCCTCTTTTACCGCAAGAACCCACTCCACTTCCACTTTGTCTCCGATGCTGTGGCCCACTTGGTGCTCCAGACTCTCTTCCGAACCTGGAACATGCCAGCAGGTTTGTTTGCATGGCCTTTTTTTTTTTTTCAGAATGCTACATACTGACTTTGGTACCGTAAATGCATCCTTTTTTTTTTTTTTTTTTGTTTTGCATACTGCTCAATTATTTGTCTTTCTATGATTCTGCTGGCGCTCATTCAGCAGCAGAAGGACACATTTATTGCCATGAAGTAAAAAATTTAATACTTTTTCCTTTTGTTCATTGTGACTCATGACATTGATGATAACAACAAGGTAATGGTGAACTCCATGAGTTTTCTTGTGGAAACCTCTTTTGGCAATGACATCGGTATTTCCTTTTCTAGCTTGCAAGAGCTCCATTTTCACTGAAAGTACTTTGTTATTAAAACGTGGTAACCAATCAATGCAGGCTAACTTTTACATTCCCCTTAGTGACCTCTAAAACAGTAGACATTGCATTGGATTGCTAATTTTAACTTGTGGAGGCACAGGTCAGCTTAGTAGCTCGCGAATAAATTTGTTTTTTGCCACTTTTCAAATGTAGGCTGTTTATGTGGGGGAAATGGGAAATGGCTTTCTCTTCACTGACACCGAAACTGTTTTGCCGAGAGCCAGACATGCATCCACCCTATTCCTCTTCTTGTTTTTGGCTAGGCATTCAAATCATGACCTGAAAAAATAGCATACGTGGCTAGCAGGCAGTTCAGCTTGTTGAACTATTTGTGAATGCAGGTTACAATCATTTGAGTGTTGAACTAAACCACAGGTTCAACTTGTGTCAGATAATTATTATTTGAGGCGATTTGGAATGTTTGGTATGCTAGAACAAAAAAAAAAAAAAATGCTCTTCATGCTGTATTTGTATGTAAATTTCTTCTGCAGTGGAGGTAAGCTTTTACCTGGCGGACAACCTTCAAGGAGAAGTGTCGTGGATACCAAACAAGCACTACTCTGGCGTCTATGGGCTTATGAAGCTGGTGCTACCCAAGGCTCTCCCTGATACCCTTGACAAGGCAAGTGCTGGTGGCCTTCCAAATAAATCTTCCAAGAGTGGTGCTGTAATGTTTCATGCCACAACCGAAAATCTCCATACTTGGACCATGGAAATCCCTGCTTTTTTCTGTGCAGTATGCTATAGTATATTCATCCTTAGTTCATTGAGATTAAACAAGGCTAGTACACAGTAATGTGCTCATGTGCAGCACTCTTAGTGCTGCAATAGTTACGCTGTCTCTCTCTTTCTTCTTTTTTAAATTGCAGGTGATAGTACTGGACACGGACATCACTTTTGCATCAGATATTGCTGAGCTGTGGAGAATATTTCACAAATTCACTTCCAAGCAGGTAAGGGTAACAAGGGCTTTGTTTACGAACACTAGTGCCTGGATTATGTGACATGGTACATTGAAACTGAAGGCAGGACTTACTTGAAAAGGTTTGGTTTGTGGGGTTTAACGTCCCAAAGCGACTCCGGCTATGAGAGACGCTGTAGTGGAGGACTCCGGAAATTTCGACCACCTGGGGTTGTTTAACGTGCACTGACATTGCACAGGACACAGGCGCCGTGCTTTTCGCCTCTATCGAAAAGCGGCCGCCGAGGCCGGGATTTTGATGGAGGCGAAAAGCAAAGCGCCCGTGTCCTGTGCGATGTCAGTGCACGTTAAAAAACCCCAGGTGGTCGAAATTTCCGGAGTCCTCCACTACGGCGTCTCTCATAGCCCGAGTCGCTTTGGGACATTAAACCCCACAAACCAAACCTTTTCAAGTAAGTCCTGCCTTCAGTTTCAATGCACCATGTCACATAAAGCTTGAACCTCTGCAGCAGTCTATTCTCCTTTAGTTGCTATTCATGGTTGTACTGCGTGCTTTCTTTGTGAACTTTTTGCATCTATTTCCGTATTTTTGCATGCATTGGATTGTAAAGACTGCTCTTCAGTGCAGTGCTCGGGCAAACATTGGACTTTAGGGGATATACTTGTTGTGCATGTAGCTGGTCTGGCTTCCTTCCTTTGTAATTGCTCACTGTGCATCTAATATTGTAGCTTCATGTATATGTCACCCTTTTTTCTAGGCTATTGGCCTCGTAGAGAATCAGAGTGACTGGTACTTAGGGAAATTATGGAAAAATCATCGGCCATGGCCTGCACTTGTAAGTACATGTCTTCAGCTTTTATTGCTTGTTTTCAAAGTAAGCAATAAAATGCTACTGCCCGTTGAGTGGTTTACTCAAAAAGGATTCCCTCAGAGTATGCAATAATCTCCTTTTTACTTCAGCTCACCTGATACAATGGGCTCAGGTCTCTCCCCAGAAAATTTTGAGAGGTGGACATTTGCGGACCGCAGGGGGTAGGGGAGTGGCTGTATAGACTGAATAATTACGTAGTGACAGCACAGCAAATTCCGTGAGGAAAAAAAATGACAGCAAAGATGGTTGTGCAGTTTGTTTTTTTCATACTCATTTTGCAGCACATGGCACAACTCCAAATCATTTATTGGCTTTGTCTATATGTACCAGTGACCCGCTAGCACTAGAGTGCATGAGGTTTACGTTGTACTTTTCCAAATATGGGGCTTTCAATGGCTCGTACTATGGCGAAAAACAGGAAATTTTGAAAACGTAATATGCCAGACAAGCAGCTGCTGCAGTAGTGGTAATATTACACGAAAATAAAATGCAGACTTACAAAAACTTAAGCAATAATGAAAGTTAGTAAAAGAAGAAAGTGGTAGCCACATTGCCTACACAGCAAAATTCAGTTACTTCAGCCTTCAAGAAAAATGTACGAATTATCCAAAAGTTTGCCTTATCAAATGGCTTTAAAAAAATTACAGAAAACCACTTGCATCACAGCATTTTTCAGCAGCTAAAGAAGCATGTGAATGCGAGATAAAAATGTGAGTAAGCATAAGAACGATGTGATGTCATTTCAAAATAAATCTAATGGGCCAGTGGTGCACACTGCTGCAGAGTATGAAACAGCATGTTTATCCACACCACAGTCAAAGAAAGTTGTCAGCAGTGGCCAGGAGGTGATTGAAGAGGTTGGCGGTCGGCCTGAGGGGTGGGCAGTAAAACCACTGCTGCCCACCTTGGAGAGAACCCTGAATGGATTCCCAATAATACAGACTTGCATAGTTTGAACATGTGGTTCATCTGATGATATGGAGGTCCCATAATTTTCAGTTGCAAAAAAAAAATTGTCACATTAAACTGCTCACAATTCAAATTTTTACTCCTGAATCATCTGTAGTAAAAAATTGTGTCTTTAACAGTAAAGAGAAGCATCAGTCCTGATGGAATTACTTGTTGATTGGCTGTTGAACATGTATTTGAGCATCAGGCAATCTTTTCAGCAAAACTGGCGCTATAGGGTGGCAATGCTTGAGGTAAAAATCAAAGTTTTAAAAATTAAGCTTGGCCCCAACTTTTTAACTGAATCAGGTGCTTAACTGCCTGTGGAAGGTTGACATTTACTAAACCACATTCATTATTCAGTTCTTTAAGTAAACTTATGCTCCTACCAATCCTTGCATTTCTTCTGCCCTACTATTGTGACTCGGTGGTTAGGGTTCTTGACCGATGATCATGATGACATGAAGTGGCTGCTTTTCAATCGCGGCAGAAGGCAAGACACCCCTGTACTCAGCAGTGTCAGTATACATTAAAGGATCTCAGGTGGCCAAAATTCTGAAGCCTTCCGCTACAGCGTCCCCTTAGTCTGGGTCGCCTTAAACCAAACCTTGCATTTCTTCTCTATGAACTGAAATGTACTGTCTGTTGCCAAAATTTGCAGTCCACTGCACCATTACAATCAGTGGAAAATGTCTATGATATTTGTTACTCAGACTCTTTATTTTGTGTTGGTGTGTGCGTGTTTTGTGTTGCGGAAAAATAATTGAGCTTTGCGTGGGACGTGTGGTATATAGGGCCGAGGCTTCAATACGGGTGTCATTCTGCTCCGACTGCAAAAGCTACGTGAACGTAACTGGATGCAAATGTGGAAGCTGATCGCCGAGAAGGAGCTCATCAGCATGTGGTTTACTTCACTGGCGGATCAAGTGAGTGTTAGCCATACATAACCTGTTGGTAGTTTGCAAATTGTAGCTGGTCATGTACCCATCCTACTGTTGCCAGTTTCAGTTTGTTCATAAAGGTGGCTATGTAGGTCATTTCAGTATTGCAAGAAACTCTTTATTGAATAAGCTTGTGATGAATTAATGTTATTTGCTTCAGTAATTTACCTGTGTATGTGTTGCCTGAACTAAGTTGTGGTTTAATTCAAGCCTGAGTTTGTTTACCTTACACACATAAATTTCCAGCTTCATGCATGCAAAGCGTACCTGCCACCTGCCAACACTCCCGATTCGTCCAGTACAATCCTGATTTTTAACTGAGCGGTCTGATTGCATGACCACTGCCCTAAATCTCCCAATAAGTGGCCTCTGCCTGTGCAAAGATGGTTTTAGCAAATTTGGCACAGAGAAATCTGCAGCCACATCATAAACACCAGTGTCAGCATCAATGGACACACTCGCATCATGGGCTAAGCAGCTGATCAAGGCCAACTCGAGCCAGAGCCAAAGTAGCTGTAGCTGTAGCTGGCGTGGTGCGCCCCACCAATTTTCATCGGCGGTGGTGTGGTGGTCATTCCTAGTTGGCAGCATTCGTGGTGTAGTGCTGGATATTTATCGGCAGTAACTTGCATCTGGCTTGAATGCAGAATGCGGTCTCCCTTTAAGCCTAACCTGGTACAAATAAAATGTCCCGAATTTTTATCTCGCCAGGCTGGCAGGTATGACAAGACAAAATCATCAGCATTTATTTACTTTATCTTTCTCTGCTCTCACTGCTTTCACTCATGTCAATTGTGCTCCTTGTTGTGTCCTCTGTTTTATTTTCTTGTGACATTTATCGCACATATTCATAAGCATGCTTTAGCTTCTGTTTCAAATCCTAAGTTGTGCTTTTGTCACAGTTTGTTCGCACATCTTAGAAGCATTGTGAAGTCAGAAAGGTGAAAAAGCAGTATTCAGATGGTGCAGTTCCCGTGCCCAGAATTTCACTCCATGTTTCACTACTTATGTCACTGTCCTTGAGAAACTGCTCGCTTTTCTCTTTCCCGTAGGACATCTTTAATGCTATGCTCAAGCAGCACACGGACCTCCTATTTCGCCTGCCGTGCCAATGGAACGTGCAGCTGAGTGATAATACGCTAAGCGAGGCAAGTATATATTTATGTATATCTTTTTTAAAGCAGTCATGGGGGGTGGAATTCTTAGCTCGTGTGTTTTAAGTGGAAAGTGTTGTTAAACTATGCTTCTTAACTAGCTCTTTCAAGCACAGGATAGGCAGTTTAGCTTGAGAGAGCTAAAAAGAGATGCAGTAACAAGTTCGCAACATATAAATAATTAACATTACCAGCTGTTTTGTCGGTCAGATATGTGGTGACATTCACATTGCGCTCTTTGGTCAAGTTTTTGTTGATCAGCATTTTTGAGTCTGAGCCTGTTTCATTCCATTTTCCATCCTTAGCACTTTTTGTGTTGGAAGTAATTCAGCATTATTGAAAATTTGAGGAGAGCCACAAGCTTAAAATTTTGTTCTTGCGTATTTGTCAATGCGTATGCAAGTGGAAAAAGATTACTGCCGTAGCAAATGCCTTTATATATATGGCCTGATTAAACTTTATATGGCCTGATTAAACTTCATAACGCTAACTTTGCAATTTTCATTTTTCATTTTTCATTTTATTACCTTAAAGACCCCTTTCGGGGTATTACATTTGGCTGTGAAGGCCATTACACAAAGCATATGGCATATTAGACATAGGTACTAGTACATGTATATTTATGGGTACATATATATGCACCTGCCGGAAATTGACAGCAGCCAACTGAGGTGTAAAGAATGCAACTTGTCTCATCTGTGTGTTGTTTAGTATTAGTTCTTGTGCATTGGTGGAGTGATGAAGGGTTTTTGTACATGAGTTATCAGCCATTTTAGTAGAACCTCTTTGATACGTTCCCGGTTCATACGATTTCCCGTTTCATACGCTCAAAATCGCGGGCGGTAGAAAATCTACCATAGAGTTGCACGACTTCTCTCCCAGTTATTATGTCCCAGGATAACACGATTTCATGGTTACTATGTTCGAAATTTCGACAAATTGTGGCTGTATAGTATGTTTTTCAACCAACCAGACATGGGTTAACGAGCGCTCGTGATATGAAAAACAACGGGGGTAAGGAGGGGGGGGGGGGGGGGGGTACAGTATATTAGCATTGAGCTGGTATGCACATTTTCCTGTAATTGTGTCTTTTGCGTCTTCTTGCTACGTGTGGTATGAGGCTTTGTCTCTGTCAGCCACCTTACATGCACCAATAACCATAGTCATTGTTCAATGTAATCTAATGGTTTACAGTTTGTTTTTTATATGGTCCTAAACTAAGCTATTGTTCTATGAATGTTAACAGGATGCTTCAATACAAAGGCTGTGACCAGTTGCATGAACAAAAAATGAATTCTAGTCCACATGCTAAATTTTTTGTCAGAAGATGCTCATCATTATGGGGAATTCTGATTCAACATTTATCTTAGCTTAGAATTCAGTGAACTTACTGAGAGGAAGCTTTGCTTGCCATGTGGCGTGCAGCTCTGCTACTCAGAGGTACAGGAGCTGAAGATCATCCACTGGAACTCGCCCAAGAAGCTCAAGGTGAAGAACAAGCACGTAGAGTTTTTCCGCAACCTCTACCTTACGTTCCTCGAATATGATGGCAACCTGCTACGACGCGAGCTTATCGGCTGCAACGGCACCACTTCCTCCTCAGCTGGTGTGCATGCCTCTCACGTGCAGGATGCTGTAAGTAATCATGTCAGCCTTCCATGCCTTTATAGACTGCACATTCTTTTTATTTGAGGAGTACAAAACGACCAGGAGAGGAACAACTGACCAACGCAGGTCTTGTTGCTCCTCCCCTCATTTTTTTTGTGCTGCTCATATGTTTTTCTGCATGTCATTGTTGCTTAAAATGGTTTTTGCTGCCTAGGATTCGGGCTCTTGACCTAGTAGTCTGAAGTTTTGCTTATTGTTACATGATAGAGAAACAAACTGGTTAAGGGAACAGTTTTTGCTAGCCTAACGATGAGTATGTTGGTTGCCTAATGGCAGTAAAAATTAATGGCTTGCTGTCAAGCTTTTATAAAAAGTAAAAGGTTTCTGTTCAGCCAGGCCCACGCTTTGTATCTGTTGGTGGTTTTGTGGGAGGATAAAATTTCTTTATTTTCAGTCTTGACTATTGTTATGCCAAGATGAGATGTCCAATCGAAATAGATGGTTCTGCCTAAAACATGGGGGTATTCTGAGACCAGAAATAAACTCTGGGCTTATGGGCATCAGTTGGCGTGCTAGGCTGTCTTGAATTTAGAAATAGTCTTGCTTGATATCGATAAAGCAGAGGCACTTCAGCATTATTAATTTTTGTTAAATTTACTTTGACGGTTTGAAGACAAGCACGATTAGGATAGTGTGAAGCAACGTTTCTTATAAATTGATATTCTCATATCGTTCGTGATCATTTAAAGCTTGCTTTTTTGTTATTGTTTTCAAAGCATTCGTTAATGAAAATGTCTGAAGTGCAGGTTGAAGTTGAAGTTGAAAGTTTATTAGGGAATCCAAACAAAGTTACAAGCATATACAGCGAGAGGTAACTCTCATATGAAACTGACTCCTTAACATATGTCCTTTTACAGCTGAATTTGTTAGATGAGGACGACCCCTGCTATGACTTTAGGAGAGCAAGGGTCGCCCAACATCGGACCCACCTGTACTATATTGAATATGATTATGAGCCTGTGAGTATATACAGTCCCTGCCTCATATTTCTGTCTTGAGTGTATGGAGGGAAAGAAAATGGGAATTAACTGGTTTCAGATTATGACAGTATGGTGTAATTTAAAGCTTTGTGCACGTCAGCTTTCTGTTATGATGTCAGGTAACGAAACCAAAACAAGTTACCTTCTGTGACAATCTTTCATATTCACTAACTGATCTAAAAAGGTACTTCTGAGAAAATGGCATAAAAAGAATGTTACTAGATGCTTTGCCATATTATTGCTAAATTTTGCGTTTTGGTTCTGTTTGCAAAAAAAAAGGCAAGGAAAGGTAATATTCACCCCAGTGACTAGTACAAACTGGAGTTTCATTCACTAGTTACGCAATATTCAGACATCCAAAAGGACATTTAATTAGAAGCTACTGTGTACACTACTGAAGAGTGGGACGTTTTAAACTATGTTTTTTAAGAGAATACAAATCCTTTGCCAATTAACATTGTTCCCTCTGAGTACCAAATACAAGGAGCACCAGGACTAGTAAACTTGTTCTGTTTCATAGTAGAAATGTGTATCAAGGAAACATTATTTATTCTATTTTATTTAAATTCCAGTCTCCAGAAGGAAATGATGTCACATTGGTTGCCCAGTTATCTATGGACAGGCTTCAAATGGTGGAAGCAGTGTGTAAACACTGGGAAGGTAAGTTAGAGGTTCCTCAACTTGCATGGCACTGCACAAGCATCACTCTCAAAGTGATGCTTGTGGAATTGTAAAGAGGAAAAATAGTGTTCCCTGCTTCTGACCACCTGATTGCAAGTCCGTTAGATCGCAGGCCAATGACAGTGGGCTGTGCTCACGAGAGCAGAGGAATGTAGCATATGCTGACACAAATGTCATTATGTCTGTTGGCAAATGGCAAGTAGAAACTTCTTCGAAGCACTCGGTTGAGATCTAGTGTGCGTAACTCACTAGCAAGGTTATGAACAAGTGTTTGCCCTCGCCAGGGCAGGCAGGAAATGTTCCGATGAGCCTGCATCCCATTGATAAAGCACAAAGCCACATTGGTCATACGCATGCACTGAGCTTCCCGGGTATAAACCAAGAAACATGAACCTAGCTTCCCAGGTTTGGGGTTCTTGAAGCCAGCATGTGGTTGTGATACTGCAGCAAAGCAGACGTCCCCTTTTGATATTTGGTCATGTTTCAAATCAGTTTCGCTACATCCTTATGATAAATGGAAATGAGGTTCATCCAAATTGCTGAAATTGATCCAAGCATGTTTTCATTGGCAGCATAGCCACAGCTGTCCATGAAAGCAGTGAAAGTCTGTGATGAAAAGTAGTAACCAGCACCTCTGTTGGTGTTTTTGAGTCATTTGCTTTGCAGTACCTTTGTGTAAAGCAAACATGTTGGACTCGCTGACTTAATATAGAATACAACAATGCGACATAAATTTTTCTTAAGGGACACAATTTTCAGTGCATTTGCTATTTATTCAATCGTCAAACACGCGCCTGTTCACATCATATCCACTGCAAAGAACTACCAGTGTGTGCCAACATCATCAGTACAATGATTTTGCTTCTCGAGCGAAATAAAATATTAAATTTAAATATTGAAATCTGTGTTTTACGACCAGTGGTAATAACATCGCCATAACTCAACAATTGCAACAAACAAGCAAAACAATGCACTCAAATTATGTTGCAGGACCCCTGTAGCTCAGTTTTGTAAAAACAAACTCTGAGTATTACCTAGCTCTGAAAGAGCAGCTGGCTCAGAATCAGTAACATAGAGAAAGGGGACAAGATAACTGCCAAATTATGTGCAAAGTTTTACTACTGAATGCTATGCTGTGTGTGTAGCTGTGGGCAAAATAATAAATTGTGGCATAAAAGTAGCATAACTATTCTGGTTCACTGTGCTTCTCAAAGCACGATAGTCAAGTAATGCAGTTGGAGTATTGTACACTGCATAGAAAATGTCACAGCATAAGAACGTATTAATAGATTCTGCTGGGAGTAATGAAATCAGGAAAGTTACATATGCCTCATAAAGACTACATGAAGTTAAGATGCTTTAAATTGAAGGATAAATGACAGGACGCATGCGAAACGAAGTAAACAAACCTAACTTTAGAAAGCACATCTTGGGAGAATGAAAATCGCACGCACACCAGGAGGGTTTTATCGAAGTACCAATTTTACGCTGTCTTATGTTGTTACCACACATCATGGGCATAACTTCTTGCCGAGAAAACAGGACATACTTCTTTATAAAAACTATGAAGACACATTCACTGTAAACCACATTTTATACTCATGCACATTAGTGAAAAAACTAAAGAAAAAATATTCCACTTCATGGCAGCACCCCTATTCATCCTATGTATGAAATTGAGTTTGTGGATTTGTCTCACATTTTTAGGCCTTGGTGCAAGATGGCCCTTAACTTTTTATGTGCCATAAAACCCAACACAACATAATACACAAGAAAGTAATTGGTCTTTTTATTCAGCATCATTCAGCTGACCAAAAGAACCAAACTCTGTTTGCAGGTCCGATAAGTTTGGCATTGTATATGTCTGACTCTGAAGTTCAGCAGTTCCTGAGCTACACCCTTAGCTCGGAAATATTGCAAAGTCGCAAAAACATTGGCTATCATATTGTCTACAAAGATGGGGTAAGTTGCATCACACTATAGTTTTTTTTCAGCATTCTCATAAAGTTTATGTTTATAGTAGCTGTGCATATTTAGAGTGAAATTATGTTAATACCTTGGTCTCTAGAAAATCTGGCAAAAAAAAAAACTGTTCCTAGACCGTCTACTCCTGGTCTGCAGGGCCCACTTGTACTTGCAGGAACATGGCAATATTGTTATTCCCGTAAAATGCGCAGTGCTTATCGGAAGTATCGTGGCTGTTTTTCTATCAATGGTTCACTATTTCCATGCCTGCATTGCTAAACTCATAGCAGTAGCACATGCATTACAGAAATTGGATTAGAGGTGTGCACGGGCTCGGGCTGCGCTCAAGCTCTCAGCCTCGAACTTGGGCCTGGCCCGGCCAGGCTGGGCCGGGTCAGGTATTTGTCTTGAGTGGACCGAGCAGGGCCGAATACACCGATCCTGAGTACGCGCAACTTTTTTGAAAGCACGATTATGGGCATGGTGCAGTAGGTGTCTGCAATGCACGAAATTAACTTTGTGTCCTCCCAATGCAAGAGCATCTGAGTTCTCTCCCGACTTAATCTGCCTGTCCACCACCCCTCGCAGTTAATAGAGACGCTTTATTATCTGTTCTGAGATTTATGCCGTGGTCTCACCTCTCGCATGCCTCTGTTGTGGCATGCTCCTGGCCTAGACATATCCTCAGTGGCAGCAGGCATGACACCTACAGTCAAAGCATTCACGGTGCTAAAGTTACCTTGTCTGAGCCCAGCTCAGATAGTGCAGTTGCGGCGCACCTTGCCAACAGCATGAAAAGAATGCGGTGAGCGAGACGAGCTCATCAAATGCTTGGTCCCAGAATTAAGCCCTTGCTCAGATTTAGAGCTAGTGCGCATTTAGAGGAGCAGAGAAGCTGCGTACATAAAACTTGCTCTTCTGGCTAAGAACACTAGTCATCCCAGCCACAAGTTAGACCACCGGAAAAAACTTTAGCGCTACCAGATTCATGAACCTGGAGCGGCATAAAGGCCTCAAGCTTGCTTTTGCATATATGCTCATAATCATAATTTTGTGTATGTGTTGTGCCTCTGTATGTTCTACAAATTTCTCATCTTAAATGTGAGAGATCAGCATTTCAAGGTCCTAAATAAACTCATCATTCTGGAATTATTTCTTTCTGCATCATCGCTTCAGCTACAATTATAGCAAGTCGAGCTGGGAAGGGCCCGGGCTGGGCCTTAAGTCTGGACATATGGTCGGGCCGGGCCTGGCTCGAGCCCGTAGCATGGTGTCCTGGCAGGGCTCTGGCTCAGAATCTCGACCTGTGCACACCTCTAAGTTGGATGCTTAGGATTGACCACATTCGTTATTTGTCTGGTTTAAAACAAGTTTAGGGGAACAATATTTTTCAAAGTCAAGATGTCAGTAGCTGCCATTAAGCATATATAGATTCAGTCATCCATGCAGTGGCAATGCAAGTGAATAAAAGTTTGAGCATAGAAAAAGAAAATCTAGTGACATGGCAAGACGTTTTGACAAGAAATTGGAAAAAAAAGAAAAAGCCTATAGTTTTCACCTGTAGTAGTCAACACTGCAAATTATTAAAATTTACTTCTAAATGTGTGTATTCAGTGAATTTTCTACTGGAAATTATAGCAGCTGGCCATGATAGGTAGATCAGCTCCAATAATGTCTTCTTGCTGGGACAAGCATTTCGTGACGTGGGGAGCTCATGTTGGCCTCTTGTTGCAGACTTTTTACCCAGTGAACATGCTGCGTAACGTCGCCCTGCAGCAAGTGAACACGCCGTTTGTATTCCTAACGGACATTGATTTCCTGCCCATGCACGGCCTGTACGAGTACCTGAAGCGGTCTGTGTTTGCCTTGGGCCTTGAGTCTTCAAGAAAGGTGAGGTAGCCAAGTGCTTGTCCAGCTGAAATACAGCCAGTACAGGGGTCAAACATTGCAGAAGGACAGGAAAGGGTCGAACAAAGCAGAAAGGAAAGGAAAGGGGTTTCCTTCCTGTGTGTTATGTTTGGGCTATCACTTTAGTTACTTTATAGCCAGTGTCTTACGGACTGAGATGTGGTGCTATAGTTTAGCCTGTTTCATTAACAGCAAAAGGTACCTTTCTAGTGCTGACAACTTGATGGTGATATGTTTAATTTTGTAATAAGCACTAGAGACAAAGGAACTGGGCTAGCACTAAAGTGCCCGACGAAATGGCGGTCACGCATGTTCGCAGACGCTTTATTTGCATCAACTTCTTGTCACCATTAGCACGCAGCATTGCCCCATGCCCCAAAGCGGTGGGTAGTCATTGGCAACAGAAGTTCATGTTTTAACATAATGAGCAGAGTACATAGACTACCATAAAGCTGATGACAGCAATCTGCAGTCTCAGCTAGATAGCAGTGACACAATACGGACCTTTGTTCTCAGGGAACAGCATAGTAGGTAATGACACTGCAACGCCGAAACACCTTATATACACCAAAGTAGTGGTGGAGTAGCTTTTCAGAGAGCCCTTGACGGCGTCCGGGAGTCCATAATTCGTACTGAACGATATGGTCTCAGAAATTGTGCCGCTGGATGACGTGAAGTTAAGGACAGTGAAACCGAAACTATGCAACTGAGTTTTATTTTGGAGGGCAACTTTCGATCATCATCGTGCCTGCCATAACGCTCATAAACTACGCTAGCACCACCATTCCATACAATTGAGGTGTGGGGTGGCCTATTTCGGTGATTGTTGGCTGCACTCATCGCACCGCGAAACGATTGCTCTTCCGAATCAACCGGAGCGAGGCCCACCCATGTCTGAATCAACGAGCGTCCAGCGCCATACAGTTACTTGGGTGTCGGCCGGACCACGCTTCTAGTTCGAATTATCGAAATGTCCAAATTAATGAGGGTCAAATTAACAAGATTTTAGTGTATTGCTGTACTGTAGCACAACTACTAGTGCTTCATTATTTCACATGATTACTCTAAGAAGAACATTTGCCAAAGTAGCGAATATGCGTTAAGATATTTCATTTGTATTTGATTTGGTTCCCACTATCCGATTCATATTCAATCAATCTTTTAGCTATGCTATTTGTACTTGAATCAGCAGCAAGCTACACTATTTGTATTCAATGTGATTTGAAAAAAAAGCACTATTTACCCCTATATGTTTTCCTGGGTACCAATTTTTTTTTTTTTTTACATGTTTTTAGAGTGTTTCAACAGGGTTTTACTCTGCTTCTGTGTAAAATACATAGTTTCAGTAATTTGTGGACTACAAAGTGCTGTTATTGCTCTTCTTTGTTCATGTAGGCGTTAATAGTGCCTGCATTTGAGACTCAGAGGTACCGGCTGAGTTTTCCAAAGACCAAGGCCGAACTTCTTTCCATGTTGGACATGGGGACACTCTTCACATTCAGGCAAGCCTTCCCTCTCTGCTTGTAAATGTTCAGTGTGTGTGACTCTGCTTACTGAGCCTGACATTGTCATCACAAAATTGTAGGTACCACGTGTGGCAGAAGGGCCATGCGCCAACCAACTATGCCAAGTGGCGAACAGCCACAACACCTTATGTGGTGAACTGGGAGCCCAACTTTGAGCCCTATGTGGTCGTCAAGCGAGATGTGCCTGAATACGACAAGCGCTTTGTTGGCTTTGGCTGGAACAAGGTGCGAACCTTTTTTTGTTTTTTGCTCAGTAGTTTTGCATTTGTTGCTGCTCTCATTGGAGACAAATAGGACTGCCCTTGGGTGTGCCATTTGGTCCTTCTTTAGTATTAGATGTGTCAGTTCCTTTTCCTCTTTTAAATATTAAAGAAGTATATAAGTGAAGTATGTTTCGCCATGCCTTTGCTGGTTGCTAACTGTAGCATACGAAGCACATTAGGAAATCCAAACTTTGGTTTCAAAGAAAGTTTCAATTTATAGATCCATCCGCACCTTCTGTGGTGGCTAGTGGTCTTGCTGCTGGTCGCAAGGTTGCAGGTTGACCACGGCGACTCTGTTTCTATGGAGACAAAATGCAAAAATGCCTGTGGAATGCGCCATTATGGCATCCCTCATAGCCCGCATGCTACTTCGTCTACCCCCCTTTCGTCAGAATTTAAAAATAAGATATCTAGAACCCTAGACCATTTTTTAGATAATTGTAAGCTGATAGATATAGCACCCTCATTAATTCAAATAGAAGTGCACGTTACTATCTTTACAGACTTAATGTGATTTAATTTATGGATATCTACGTATACAAATAGTATTTCGGCAGACAAGCGTTAGTGCAACATACAAGGTAGGGGAATACTTAATCATGGTTCTTGCTGTGTGTGCTCGAGCCACAACTCGGGAGAAATTTTTTTGGCAAAGGAGCACTTGCAACATTGTACAGTCTACAAAAAAATGCTGAATCTGATAAGCTGTAGAGCAGTTAATGCCAGGGTGACAAGCAGATGCATAGTGTTGTTTGGATGTGCTAGACTGGGAAATTGCAGTGAGTGTTTCAGCCAACACGCTGCACTGATTCCAACATTCATGAGAGGGCGGACTACATGTGCAGTGGAGTTTTGAGGGCTATATTATGGAAGTGTGCTCCAGCTGCTTTAGTCACTCTTTTCTTAGAGCACCAATGAACCTTTTGCTCATTTGGCGTCAGTGGATGCACCTCCACCAGTACCAGACTCTAGTGTGTTGTTATTATTTTATTTATGCTCACCATGCAGCTGTGCAAAGAGGAAGCCGTTTCTTCCTCGACATTTTAGCGGCATGCTTGTCTGCCTCTGTGCTGCTCACACTTAGCTGCTGCTGCTGCTGCTGCAGGTGTCGCACATCATGGAGCTGCATGCCCAGGGCTACGAGTTTGTGGTGCTGCCCAATGGTTTCATGGTGCACATGCCGCATGCACCGTCTCTAGACATTGCCCGCTTCCGGTCGAGCAGCCAGTACCGCAAGTGCCTCTCCCTACTGAAGAGCGAGTTTGCCAGGGATCTCTCACTGCGCTACGGCCGCACCTTTTCTGCTGCCCCTGACCGCCGTCGGCGCAGGTGATTGCCTGCCTGCTGCTGCTGTGCCATGGCCAGGTGCCTCCCAATGTCTTTCCAATGGCTGGTCGCCACAAGTTGGCGCCGCTGGCCATCTCTTATCGGAAGCTGCTGGCTTTGTTTGGTAAGGGCACGCCAGAGAGTAAGGATCGTGCGTTTCAAGTGTCACCAATGGTCAATTTCAGCAGTTGTTAGGCAGCGTAGTCTCTGAAATTACCGAGATTTGTTCGAGCTTTTAAGAAGTTGCATTTATGGCACCACATCATAACTTGTACTGCGCTGTGGTGATGTTCCTTTTATTGTTTTCTTTTGTTTTGCTTGATGATGTTTACCAACGTTCACAAGTGTGACGGACGTGGTGTTCAAAGACCTCTGAGAGCATCTGCCTCATGTTTTCGACAGACAAATAACTTTCTTGGCAGTGTGTGTTGGAGCATTTTAATTTTAACCTTGGCTTTACAGTTGAAGGAATGGTCTGGTCGTATGTCATAACATATAAAAAATTGCTTATAGATTTTAAAGCACACAGCAGCTTATTACTTCATGAGAATCATTCAACATGAAAGTTAATGAAACAAATCAAAAGGTCTCTTCAGTAAATCGGCATATCGGTGCGGGTTGGTGGTTCCATCACTGTGGCAGCTAGTGAATTCAGCCATCTGCTCACATAGCACAACTAGGGCATGTAGGTATTCATGAAGAGGCCTCACTTTTAAAGGAGCTGAAGAAGTAGCACCATGCATTATAGATTATATGAAGATGGTGATTCCTTTTTTTTATATATACTATATGATTGGTTCATTCTTGGGTGCCCTTACCCAACTAGCCCAGTTGGTATATGTGTGCTGTATGGTCCTTTTCGTGTCATGGCAGCTTCTTTGGAGTGTGTGAATGTATATATACGTGTGAGCGCTGTGTGCTATGACAACAGTGTTGCTTTGAAAAACAAACAGTTCTATTTACCCCTTTCGTCATCTTCATTGCTTATCATAAAGCCATTACACTCGGCAGTAGACCACACCTTTTGAAATCTCTTAATTATTGAATTATGGGCAACATAGGCCACTAGAAGGTAACAAGGCAATGAATGCCAAATGCACACCAGTTTCCTAGGTTGTGACTAAAAAAAAAAAAAGTTTTTCATTTTATTGGGCATAATTAGCGAATAACTCAATGCCATGTACAAAGCCCACATTCCAGCGCCAAGCCTGAAACTAGCATTGTTAGTTGAAAAGTAATCTTTCTCTTTTTTTTTTTTTTCATGTAACATGTCTTTCTTCAAGCTAGAGTGTTCTGTAGCTGCTTCATGTACTAATACATATCAATAAACATGTAGCACTTACATTCAGCTAAGTGTAGGATTTAAATCCACAGCTGCTGTAGCTGCTTTCCTTAATAATGTAGGTTCTGGGTATATAGCAGATCTGTAAAGTTTACTGGCAATACCTGAAAGAAAAAGGAGAAGTATTTGATATGGGCAGTCTTTCTGCTAACGAAATCTTAAAGTCAGAACTTCTTTTTTTGTCCGTTTTTCTCTATGTGCATCGATACCGTCCACTGGGTATTACTGGCAAACAAAACTTCGAATAAATTTTAATATAATTTGAAATATGCTGTCTAAAGGGAAGCACTTCTCATCATGATCGTTACTGCAATATATCAAACAGGGTTAACTCATAGACGGGACGTGTGCAAGCTTCTGTGGCATTTGGCTAGGGACTCTGGTGTGCGATAGGACCTGCCTTTGTTAGGTCAGCTTGGATACCAGTCCATCCATGGCATCCTCCTGACTGTTCACGCTTGAAACCAGAAATGATCAAAGTAAAAATCTGCATAATTAATTATTAATTGCTATGTAATGGGTTAAAGCATAATACCCTGATCATAAGGCTAACTGCGGCCTTTAAGGGTCATAGAGAATCAAACTTATAGGTTTCATGAGAACAGTTCTTGAGGCAGCATGCTCCGCAGTGATATTTATTTGCAAAGAAAGTTTTAACTTAACGCACACCTCTGTTTTATGATGGTTTCTTTTTATTTTGCTGCTGTGTCAGTCAAGATAACACTGCATGATGTAAAAGACATGAATAATTTTGTTGCTGTGGCTCAGGTTGTCACTATGGCTGGAGCTGTGACAGGCTTTCCTTGGCCATATCTGCTATTCAGCAGGCTAGCTTATCCAGCAGGGTTCATAGAATACATTTAAGCGCACAAGGTATGTATTTCAGAGTTGCTGTACCAGTCCATTAATGAGCAAGTGTTGCTTTTACCGTAACATTGTAAGGAAGGATTGGCTCTAAAAACATGCTGAAACGAAAATTGCCTTGAAATGTGACATCCCTGCATGCTGATAGTGCTACTGTGGTACTGTTTTTTATAAGAAGCAGATAGTGCTTTCTGATGGTGAATGGTCTGGCTGTTGGCATAAGCGAGAGAAGGATGAAAGTAGTTGGGAACATCAAATGTTTGGGCTTTCATGATGGTTTAACAAGTGTTGAATGCTGCCCGCTAGTAATGTAGTTGTACGTCTAACCGACTTTCTAGTGATTGTATCAGTACCTTTCTTTTTCCATTTTGGTGGACCACTTTTCTTTGCATTTTACAGTGTCTACGACTGAGAACAATAACTGAAACTAGGATGTCATTGCCCTTGTGCAGAAAACGCACGACACAAGCCACAAATGGACAGTCATGATCAGTGTGATAACACACTGAAACCTGATGATAGATATCAATCGGAGAGTACTTTTCTTTTCCTTCTCCTTGTTTAGTAATAGTGTACTATGTGTTGAGTAGCACCAAAGGGGTATCAGTTTGACAGGGCACCCTCTTCAAGTAATGTTCAGATAAGCTTTTATTATTTTTATACACCTTCGGGCACACATTTTTTGGCAGATTTAGATCCAGGTACGTCTCATACACTACAAGTTGTATTGATCATGGTTGTACTCGACTTGGCCTGGACAGGGAAGCAGGTTATTGGTGCCACAGGAGGACTGTATTTGCACTGCTATTACATTGCACATTTGTCAGGCATGTCCTCCTTTTACTTGTTGTTTTACAGGCACCGTAGACATGCTTATGCTCCTGCAGGGTTTGTTTGTTTTTTTTACCAGTAATATTATGCTCATTATAGTTCCTATGATTTTAGTCCTTATTTCAGTGTACTTAG
The DNA here is from genome assembly GCF_055883805.1 of Amblyomma maculatum. Lineage (NCBI taxonomy): Eukaryota > Metazoa > Arthropoda > Arachnida > Ixodida > Ixodidae > Amblyomma > Amblyomma maculatum. The sequence continues at coordinate 39,519,052 of NC_139347.1, read as the reverse complement.
GAGATCAGATGCTCTCCATGACGAGTTCTGACTTAGGTGAACATGTCCCATGTAACTTTGCTTGTTGTTTTTAGTGAGTGCTGGTAATTGTCTTGAAGCCTTCTATTTTTTCAATTTAAACACAGATGGGTGTTCATTGCTGATTTTAACGTGGCCTCAATAGTGAAATAGTACGCTAGAAATGAAGCGGGGCAAAACTTACTGTTGGGAAAGTTGGTGGTCGCCTGACAGTAGAACAGCACAGCAACACAAGACAAAAGCACAAGAAAGCGGTCTTACAGTTCTTATACTTACATAAGCACATAGAGCACTGGCTTATAACTTAGAAGTCTGCACTCCTTGTTCTGTGCTCCTTGTGTTTTGGAAGCTTGCACATCATGTGCTGAAGGTTGGTGCTCCAAAGGACAGAAGAAAATTACCAAGTTGTCTAGCCTAGAGCACTGCACAGGCCTACTTTTTGAGGCCCATCACCGCACAGCTGCATCAGGCAACAAAGGGTTCCTTCACAATCTGTGCGCAGTTTCTGTCCATATGTTTTCACCTTTCTTCCTTTTCTTCAGAAAATCGCAGGCAAACATAACTTTTGTCCTGCAGCACCCATTCGCCTATAAAGACTGTTGCAGTAGTGTAGGCATTTAAAGTCATCTGTCCACGTGTCTGTTGTGACTGCACACCAATTTTCCTTCATTGCGGCTTCAATGGAAGTCTCCATGTTGGCTCACATTGCAATGGCTACTTCAGCGGCTTTTTTGAATGCAGTTGTTGAATGTGGAAACAAGTCACTGGCAGGAACATTTCTGTAATGGGCACCATGTTTATCAATTCGTTTCAGAGCTTAGTGAAGCTTTTCCGTGAACAAAATCATATGGCTGATGGATCCTTGGTGCATAAAGCCACGCAAGCCATTGCAGGCTTTCTTTTTAATACTCACTGGAATTCTGGATATCTTAGCGCACAAAAAAGAAAGTGAGGTTCACACAAGTTCAAAACTTGTTGTCTTGCAGTTATGCCGGCTTAGGTGCGAGCTTTCAGTCTTGCTGGAGGTGTACGTCAGGAAAGCACTGCATTGCACCTGTCTCACTGGTGCCAACATGGTCGTATTAACAACTTGAAGAAATGTTTTCCAAATATAACTTTTGCCAGCATTCTTCTAACCCCTCTTTACAATGTCACGCGGTTGTCTTGATCTTCATATCTTTTTTTTTCTTTTTTTGTGACATACCCATTTCTCGTCTTCTTTTTTTTTCTAAGTTCTTCCTGTCCTTTGCCCACTTCAATGTTGTTTTTACTTCTATGCCTCACGTTCACCTTCAAGATTAATTAGTACAACTGTACGTGACAGCTTCTACATATGTGGTACGGCTATTCATTTCGGTAGATGCTTCCCTCTCAACGCTTCCCAATTGCTCTCCTCGAGATTCTCTTCACAAAGCTGACTTGAAGCATGTCTCTTTTAGTGCTTTTCTTTAAATAGGGATGGCAGGTCCTCGTTCAGCAGGGCCCCGGCTGAATCCCGTGTAGCACATAGTTCCGAAAGCGCATTTTGTTGTAACTACGAATTGGACTCTGCAGTGTTTTCATATTGTAGAGACAACAGATACTATAAAAGAAACGTGGGCAAACTCCCCAACTAGGTTCCTAAGGGAAGGCAAAATGCAAGAAGCTGTGAAAAACAGGAAAAAAAAGCAACAAAACACTCTCACCACTGTTGTCAAACGAACCCCCTGCGAATTCTACTTCTCAATTAATAACCAGTGAGTCAGCAGGGAGCCGCTGGCTACGACACCATGCAGCTGCAAGTGGGAGTTCATGACAAATGCGTTGTATGGCCCATAGAGTTTAACGGGGTGACCAGGCACCCATATGGGTGCTTCTGAAATGAAGCAGAGAAACTTCCCCAGAACCTCTCTTCGCTCACTGTGTTTAATCCCTGGCAGCACACTAGCTTTCGTGAAAGACAAATGCACCAGGGACAAGAAACATGAACAAAGGCCCAAGTGGCCTGCATGAAAAAAATAGGGGGGGGGGATCAAAGGCTGCTTTCCCCACTTCCACAAATTGAGTCGTTGGCTTCTGTCGTCCACACTTGCAAGCATGCCGCGCACATCCTCAAGAATCTTCAGCCGCCACAGTAATTATTTTCTTTTCGCGACCGGCTGAGCTGGGGAGAAAAAGAAGAGCATAGTCATCTCATAGCGTGAAACGTCCCGAGAGGAGCGCGTGCTCTACTCAGTACCCCACTTGAACCGGCCTGTGACGTAAAGTAAAGTGGAATGTTACCTGGTTTAGCGAGAAAGATTTCAGTGAGCTGATGGACTGAAACAGACCAGGAGGAAAGCAGCGTTGCTGCAACCACGGATTGGATTGGCCTGAATTGGAACCGAGGGTCACATACATTTCTCACATGCCGGGCTGGGCCTGGGCTTTCGGCCCTTACAGTGCTCTAGTCTAGCCACACTGTGGAACAATGTGCCTGTGCTTTGTAGATGACTCAGACAAGTGCATACTTGCGCATTAATGCAAGGCAATAAAGCTTTGTGCTACTGTCTGTGCTGCTGCATTGTCCTACCCAGTTGTTTCATGACAATTGCACTGATGTGCTACACTTACTGCGTTTCTTGGAATCAAGAGTTTGGCAGTAATCCATCTGGTCGCAAATGGACATGAAGATGAAAAAGAACTGACCGCCAAAGAAAAATTTAGCAACAACTCATTCTTGGACTTGAGAACAAAATGTTTCAGTTCGTGGTTAGTGAATATGGAAAGAAGGTTTCAAACCATTCTATTTAGTCTGACATATAGTAGCACTCGTTGATTAACATAGCATTTAAATTGTGGAGTTCATTGGTATGATGTATTAAGAAGGAATATTTTTATTAAAAGCATCACAGTTTCGGATTGTAATTATTCGAAAAAATGATATAAATTGGACTGCCAGTGTATAGTGCGCCAGATGTGTTTGCTGCGTCTTCAACTTTAGTACGCTATACTACTTTATAAAGCAGCGGGCTTGTTTGCGGGTAAAAATGGGTTGGCAGGGATTACCTTTAGTGCATCTCAGGAAAGCATTGTGTCCAAATCATTGCTGGCTCTTTGGAGCACTATGCAGGAAAGAAAGGAGGTGTAGAGGGCGAGGGGGGGGGGGGGGGGTCAAATTATTTCACTTTGTGACTTTTGCTTGCTGTTGCCTGTGCTGTGCTTTTTGTTGTGCCAAAATACATGCTGTATCCATATATGCCAGTTGCTAGTGCCTGCTAGGAAAACTATATGCGCATTTTTGTGGCCATAAATTTTAAGTCTAAGATACTAGTTAGGCAGAGCAGTTTGATGCAGCCTACATTGTTGATGGTTTATTTCAATGCTGTAGGTTGCAGTGCAATCCTTGCCACTACATTGCAGGTGGCCTGAGTAGCAAACGAGAGATGGGCTGATATAGGTCGGTACACAAAATGGCTGCCTCTGTATCGAATGTATCGAAGTGTTCTTTGTGTTCTTACTGTGCATGTGTTACATGGTTTATTCATGGCACCATTTTCACGTGTAGAGAGGATTGTACAGGTGCCAAAGCAAGCATTTTGCTGCGAAGATTTGCATCATTTGTACGTGTAGAGAGTTCATGTCGGTCGTTGGCTGCTTTGGGAAAAGGTAGTTCGCTGCACTGACGTCACATGGTCAGGAGAGTGTGCTAATTGTAGGGAATATTCTTTTAGCCTGTACATACGATGCATTGCCATCATTTTATTGGAAGACTTGCTCTGTGCATGACACAGTGGAGAGGGCAGTGGGCTTTGGCTAGGCATTGCTGTTTTTACACATGAACTGGATCTTGTCTTAGAACAGTATTTGCTCATTGTACATGCCACACATCCTTTTGGCTTAGTTTAAGAAGCAAGTCATCATTACCGGTGCATGCGTGGAGTAGTACTAAGAGCAGCGGTGAAAGAAGTGTCTGCCTGAATATGTGCAGGGCCATCATGTCTGTTCCTTAGCTCTCCTAACCTTTGCATTGCTGTTTATTTTATTTTTTGCTGTGCCAATAAGATTGGCTTGGAGATATCCTGGTTAAGCAACGTTTGGTTTGTTGTAGTCGTTTTTGTCGTTTGTCAGCTTTGTACATTGTTTGTGGCACTCGGAGTGCATTTTTGCATCTTTGCCAATTGCAGATTCCACTTGCGCTCTTATTTATTGAGAACAATCAAGAGGTTATGCTTATTACATCTATTGTCGTGGCATAAATTTATGATGCCTCTTTTCTTTCCTTTCCACTCTTTGATCCTATCTGATGCATTTCTTTTTGTCATATCACTTTATTAGTTGACCCAACAGTATTTTATGTACTTATAACATCTCCATTTTCGAGTACTTTGCTAGATACTTTTGCTTTACATGTGCACTACTGGATCAGCAGGTTGTCCCGACTGAATGCTCATATGAAGGAAAAAAAAGAAAATTGTCAGGTCCTCTGCAATTTAAATAGACTGTCTGATTATGCAACATATCCTCATCACAAAATTTTTTGTTATGTTAGTTTAATTTTCCAGTGAACAGAAATTAACTTGTTGACTGTTTCTTTGATTTAACATTTGAGATGCAATCAGAATATATTAGGGTGCCATGAGAAACACTTGAATACATAGTTTTGGTAAAGACACGTCTCGCACATTTGTGTTTAACTTGTCAAAATAGAGGCTACATAAGAAAAAATACATTAGATCTCATCTACAAGTGCAGATGTAAGCTGAGGTGCATTGTAAGAAAGGCATACCACTTTCCAGTGAGTCTGATAGGTAGTGGTAGCCGAATTCAAGTCTTGAGGAGCCATCAGCCACTTTTCTTAGTTGACACTGCTCTCGGCCTCCTTTTTGGCGCGTGGAGACAGAATGCAGAATATTGAACTCCAATACCTTCACTTTGATGAAGCAGAAATTCGTTGCCATCTCCTCTTTTTTGGTGCATGTTTCTTCCTTCTGTCATGGGACGGTTGAGGTGTCAGCAAAGATTGAGTAAGATAGCAACATCATTGTCTGACTCCACATACATTATAGTTCACATTCCTGTTTTCCGAAATTTTTAAGTAACGCTTCAGTCCTGTGGCCTGTGTGGTACTTGAAATCAAAGGGTACGAACTGTGTTCTCACAAAATCCATTTTTCGTAAACTGTGATAGAAAAAAAGCGCAGTTTGAGCAGCCTCAGAAGTTGGGCTTGCTCTGTTTCAACCAAAATACTGTTCCTAGCAGTTCTATAGTGCCCAAGTTTCTCATGATTTACAGAGATTTGCAACTTTGATTCGTATACATAGTGTGCTGTGCAAGTATTTGACTAAAGATGAATCAGAAAAAAAGATTTGCATGTTTCTGAAGGCACAGAGGGCTGTAGCTGAGACCATGGAGAAGATTCACTCATTAAGAACTGCTGGACCTACGAATGAAAAACTTTTTATGCATTCATGGGGTCGCCTAGGCCACAAAAATTTATTTCAATTGACCCCAACTATCCGAACTTCTGAGCTGGTCTGAGGAGAATATCCTGCAACTTCCTTTTCCTCAAAAACAAGTTTTTGCAGCACAGTGTGAACAAATTAAAAATAGCAAAATCAGAATGAAAATTCTCAGCAAGAGCTAATTGACATTAGCGACCAACCTGCTGGAGTGGTAGAAGGACCTGGTATAGCTGCCTCATCATTTTACACACCTAGGCTGGAAACACAAGAATTGGCTCTTCCTTCTCTACATCACTGCATTTCTTCTCTTCTGCCGTTGGTTATCAGTCTATATGCCCAAGTCCAGCAGCACAGATGGTGCAGTTAGCATACATCCATAAGCACATAAAGAACTGAAATTGTTTCAAGTCTGGCGGCTTTTTATAGTTCTTTCCTCCTTGTGCTTTGTTACATATGAACCTACACCTATTCTTTAGTAGCATTGTTGCTGTTATGATCACACTTATTGCATATTAACTAGTACATTAGCACTTGATCATTTGCATAAGCTCCTATGACCTGCATGTCATATGGCAGTGACATATTGGTGGAGGGGTATCTGCTGCCACAGCAATCACTTGGGCAAGCATGGCTGCTGCAGCATGCGTATTTCTTTCAATTTAATGCTGCAGCAGGCTGCACGGCTGTTGTTGGCGCGTGTGCTGCTCCGGCAGCAGTGAAGCACATAGGCACCAGAGGGTGACTGGAAGTTTCGGCAAAATTTGTTTAGGTTCGCCTTCATGCTCTTTCATTCTGATGCCAGAATCACCTGTAATGCACTGACAATAGGAGCTAAATATATTTCGTGCTTAATATTGTTTAATAATTTATCCTTGTACCATAACAGCCAGAGTCTCAAGTGCCTATTCTCCTATCTGGCTTGGTTGCTCTTATCATGGTCTTAGCTTTTGTGTGCGGTCTCCGACAGCGTTTGTGGGCTTGAACTGGTAGAGTGATTAGTGCTCAAGGCTGTTGACACATCACAGAATGAGCGGAAGAGCTCAGCCTGACTGCTTTTGGTTCAATATCTGGAAAAACGATGAGCAATTGGGCAAACACCCAGTCTGGAAGGGCAGTGTGGACATAAGGCAACTCTTCTCCTGTTGTGCGTAGTTGAGACTTACAGTCAGTCACAGCAGTCGCATGTGGACACAAATGTTTTCTGTATTTCTTGTGGTTTCTTTATTGACTAAAAATAAGTGGAGCCTTTCTTGCTTTTTAGAAAAATTATTTATTCGTGGTGTTTCTCAGTGCTTCCTTATTCATATCTGAGATAGTAAATGAAATATTCAAAAGTAAAGTAAGGATTTCTATGAAATTGGTAGAGGACTGTGAAGCACCCATGACTGGGGAACACATGCTACATGTATACTTATAGCAAACATCGGTTTCGTTCACCTAGAGGTTTCATTTCGTTTTGTGTTCATCTGAGCACTCACTTGGGACAACCCGCATATGCATGTCTTCTTTCCACAATGCCACATATTGTTTCTTGACTCAGGTTCCATTACTTTTGACCAGTCTTAATACTACTCTGGTGTAACAGAGCATTCTTATATTATTTTGCTCAAAAACTATTATTTCTGATGTTTACACATTTTGCGGCACAAATTTCTTTTTTTTTTTTTTTCATCTCAAACAGCGCACATGTTTGGTTTTATGTACTTGTACATTTATTATATTCAAGCAGGGGTGAAAATATTTATGGGTATTTTTTTTTTTTCATCGCCATTTTTCTAACTCTCATTTTGCTCATTATATAGAAGCAGTAGTGATGCCTGCCTGTGAGATGTTGCTTTTTATGTAACACCATGAACGTTGAAGAACATGCGATAGTTTGGGCAACTGTTGTGGAAATATCAGCAACCCATCCACTGTAAAAGCTCTGTAACAAATGAAAGTAGGCTTTGATGTCCAAAAGTGCTGGATGAACTCCATTCTGTCCAGAATAAATGGCATGAGCAATTGATGTTGCTTATTAAAGTAGCAGCCGTTGGTGTGTCACTTGCGATTTCTGCTGCCAAAGCAGCTGCAAGCAACGTAGTTTAATTGGCACACTGTTTTGTTAAGTCTCTTCATCTTTTCTACATTCCATAAATTTTAGAAAAAGAACGTGAAAATATTGTAGTACTTGCGTTTGAAAGGCATGAAGTTCCAGGTTCCAAAAGTGAAAACATGCACTTACTTGAGCACACAGGCTTGACTGCTGCTCAAAAGTGTCTGCTGGTTAATACAGCCATATACATGCACAGCAGTTAGTGTGCTTCATTTCCAAATTCACTATTCCTTCTCATTCTAGTCTGTTTGTTTTTACCAACGCAATGCTCTACGGCCATGCCTCACCATTGACATGTTCCTGTGTTTTGCTTTCTGTGTCCTTCAGGCTTGTTGTGATTGCCCGAAAAGACTCATAGTCTTTTATTTGTGTTCATGTATGTCACATATCTACCCATTAGCGATTGTATAGTCGTTTATAAGTAGTAGGCACAAGGTGCTTTCTTATACTGAAAAAATTAATAAAGTGTTATGATCAAACTGAATAATTCTTTAGCAGTGTCCTCTCTCACTTCTCTGAAAATTCGTGAACTATATATAGGTTCTTGTGCTCTAGTATTCTATGCCTTTGTATGGAATGTAGATGGGACTTTGTTGACAACTGGGCCACTGTGCCGATTGGGATAGGAAAAAGAAAATTTTGAGCTGCTCTATGCACTCATAAGTAGTGTTTGTCTCAGTGTGATAAACATATGCGTCAAAGAGAGAGAGAGAGAGAGGAAGTAGTTTAATAACAAGGAAGATGGAGAAATTAGCCGATGATAATGTGACCTTGGCACCCTACTCCATGCTGGGAAGGGAAGGAAAGGGTGAGGAATGCAAATGGAGGGGGGCGATGTCATAATACAATGAATTGCTTGCCACTTTTGCGTCGTTCAGTGAAGACTTAGAAGAAGCAGAATGATTGTATGAGATAGAAGGGGAACAGTCTTGCTAAATACCAAATTTCGTCAATATGAAATGACTAGTTAATTAAAGGAGAAAAAGTCGATATCGAAATAGCGCGGATGTGCACGACCAGTAATGACGTCACATCAGAGCGGAAGTCAAAATTGCGGCAAAAGACGCACAAACAAGACGAAGGGTTGGAACAGATTAAAAATTGAATAATTAACATGAATTGAAAAATGATTAATAAAACATTTGCCAAAAACATCAAAAGGGTGCACTCGTGGTGATGTCACATTGCCATGGGGACGCCGCCAGTGACGTCTTGGCGCCTCCTAGTAACGCGTGACATCATGAGAGAGGATGGCGACGTGATGTAAGAAAAAAAAATGCCGCCACCAGTGATGTCATGGCATATCTTAACGCAACGTGATGTCGTAAAAAGGTGGCGGAACGCCGCGCAATAGGAGCGACATCGTACCTCCAATCCCACACTTGATTGAGCACTGCAACGAACACGTGCCGAAGAACGCCACGCAACAGGAGCGATGGTGTGAGCAGACCGAGGACTACAGAGCCTCCCGCAGCTCTACCCCACCTTACCCTCACTCCTTCCTAGACAAAAAAAAATTGGCAGTGGCTTAAGAGGTATACGTTTCCCTGGCTGAGCTTGGTGGTGGTCATGTATGTTTAGCAATAAGAGACATTGGGTATACTCATCTTTATTAATTTTGCTTGGCAGAGACGAAGACTACCCGATGATCTGTGAAGTAGCATGTGACTGTCTCAATTTTGTACGTAGAGTTTCGATTTTGCACAGTCTCCAAATGCAGTTTCAACATTGGATTATTCGCCGGTGTCAAGTCCATTGGGTGCCACAGTCTCACACACACTGCACGTATCCAAACGGGGTGTTCACAAAGTCTGCTTAAAATGTCCGGGTCGCAGGTGCATTTTCGGAAAATTGAAAGGTGTGGTCAGTAGCACGACGTGCCTTCAGATCCCTTTCTGCTGGCTCCCGTTGACTTAACTCTTCCATAGGCCTCATCTCGGCGGCTATGCTCAGTCTATTACACTCGGCAGTCTGGCATCGCCGTTTGACTCTGTTCGGGCATCTCCGCTGCTCTCCTCGCCTTCTTACACTCATTCTCTTTGCTGCTGCTATACGGCTGTTTTTACGCTCTGGCGGCGGCTGCGTTTCGATGGAGAGAGAGAGAAACAACTTTTATTGGCAAAATAGTAATTATTAAGGCATGTCGGCCTGACGTGGCCCCCAGAGGGGGGCGACGCTCTGGGCCCACGAGATAAGCGCCAGCTGCGTCTTCTTGTCTGAGCACGTAGAAGTTGGTCTCAGCTCTCCTCGGAGGGAGCTGGCAGTAAAGTATGAGGGGGTGGTTTTCCCCTACATCCCCAAAAGATATGTGCCAATGTGGCCGTTGAGGCGAAACGGAGAGACATCCGTGTGCTGTGCGATGTGAATGCATGTTAAAGATTCCCGTGGGGTTGCAATTACTCCGTAATCATCCACCACGGCTCTTCTTTCTCTTTTTCCACTTTCTCTCCCACCTTCTTTCCATTACAGCGTGGTTCAGGTGTCCACAGAGCAAGTGTGACAGATACTGCAGTGGTGCCACCTTGTGCGACAACCTTACGTCGCCTCTTCATTCATAAACCTTTATTCATGAGGATGACCTGAGGCCTAGAGGGGACGGATTGTTTTGTTGTGACAAGAGTTGAGGGAAACAGCACAAGATGTCGCCTCTGGCGTTAGCGTTGGGGCGATGGTTTCTTTAGCTTCGCCGCCGCCGCATACGGTAAGAACATCCGACTTATTTTGATTGAATCAGGCAAGTACCCTAGCCACTAACGACAAAATGCCATTTCTGTGCGAAATTTGAACTGCGAGGATTCCGCGCTTTAGCTGGGAGAAGCATTCCACAGCGCGCTTCTGATTGTGCAACGCGCTGCGGAGGAAGTTGCGATAGTGCAGCATCCAAATTTTAGGAAAGGGGAGGATATCGCCGGAGGCAGGCAGAATCCTCGCTCAAAGAACGCTGAATAGAAAAATTCAGTTAATTTTGACACCCGCGCACGCTGCCGTCCCTGATGAAAAAGGCTGCTCACGAGCTAGCCCGAGCTCTACTTCCGGGTAGCCATGGAGCCCCGCACAATGGGCATACAACGAACGTCTGCAAAATTACGGGTAAATATATTATAAATTGGGACGGAGACTGGTACCCCCGCCAGATGTTAGCCTAAATAATAGAAGCTATCGCGTGGAGGCGGCTACAACCTAATACCTTCACGAACCCGGTCTGGGCGTTTAGGGACAATAATCAGTGCAAACAATGGGGCAAGGGGGACCCTCGACCACATAATTTGGGAGTGCCCATAATCCCCAGGGATGGGACAGAATATAAGTAGAGAAGCCTGGGAAACCCCGCTGCGAAGCGCGGACCCTGCGATCCAGCGACGCATCTTCCATCTGGCGGAAGAGTCCGCAACAAGCCAAGGGCTACCTGCCAGCCTCTAATCCGTGGGAGCACGACTTCCCGTCTTCCCCGGCCTGCTTGCCGAAGGCGGCGAATAGGAAGCCCCTTTCCACAGCATATAGAAGCAGACGCAGTACAGCAGGCATCAGCTGCGTTTCAAATTGGTTTACAGGAAAGAAAAGCGCAGTATCTGACACAATTCTCCACGAACACTTGACTGATTGATTGATTAATTGATTGATTGAAAAAATGCCCACGATTATGTTACTTCCTAATGCGAAATTTGAGCGCAGCTCATCAGCTGTTTCATCTTTTCGATAAATTGAGGCAAAACGAAGAGGCGTCCGTGTGCTGTGCGATGTCAGGGCACGTTAAAGATCCCCAGGGGGCCGAAATTACTCCGTAGCCCTCCACTACGGCTCCCCTTTCTGTCTTTCCACTTTCACTCCCACCTTCCTCCCTTCCCTTACGGCGCGGTTCAGGTGTTCACAGAGCAAATGTAACAAATACTGCGCCTTTCCTTTCCCGTGAACAAATAGAGAAAAAAAAGAGGCAAGGATTTCGAGCAAGGCACATAAGCACAATTACATACTTCTTTTTTTTTTTTAATTTTTCACACGTATTCCTTCAAGAAACACTCCACTAACAGTTCTTGGCTGTCATCAAAGAAGCTTTGTGGTCCGAGAAATGAAGAGAGCAATTGAGTTATCGGGGGGTTGCGGGAGGCAGCGCGTGGGTCCATACCCAGTAAACACCAACCCATCTATGAGACGGCTATGTTGCGGGAGGCAGCGCGTGGGTCCATATGAACGTTGCGCAACGAATAGATAGCAGCGACTCGCTGACGCGGTGTTCTACGCAGCACGTTGTGTTGACTAGCTAGCGACGTCAGTCAGTCGCTGCTAGCGCTGCCTCCGGCGACCCCCCTTTTTTTTTCCTCGTGTGCTCCGGTAGCTGCGCGCGCTCCTGCCCCCATCATTCGCCGCTGAGTGTACTCCCCCCCCCCCCCCCTCCTCCTGCGAGGCTCCGGTGGCCAAAGCGCCGGCTCGAACGGGGGGGCTGAAAGGGGGGCGGAACTGGTTACGAGGCCGACGCCGCCGCGAAACCCAGGAACGGCCGCCAAAGAGCTGCGCTCTAAAACATTTATTGAGGTGCAGAAAAGGCGATGAGGAGTTGATCATGGGTAGCTTCCTCTGTACAAGACGCCAAGGAAAGTTGCCTTGCGTCGGCCTGGCGAATCAGTCCTAGCTGAACCGCCAGGTCGGAGCTAGGCAGACAGTTCTCCCACTGGTCCTCAGAGATATGTTGTGATGTGCGAAGGTTTGTGTCCCTATACATCCCGCGGTGACGTGGTAAATATAGTAGGGGTGTCATCACACCACGGACACGAGTCTAAATACTCGGTCGGGAACATGAGGTGTAGGCGATGTAGCGTACGTGTTGGTCTGGAGGCGGCGCCAGTCTCTTGCCTCCTTTAAGTATAGGCGGTGTGATGGAGGGAATTTTCTGCGCTGCAGTCGTAGTGTAGTGAGTCTTTCACCATACGTGGGAGTTAGGGGGGGGGGGGGGGATGAAAGAAACCCGGTCGCTCGGTTTGTGTGTCCTCGAGCTGATCTGTCTGCTACTTCGTTTCCTTCAAGTCCAGTGTGCCCCGGAGCCCCTAGGTGATTCGGTGTTTAGGGGGATTGCTTGCATGCATGGTATTGCTGATGGTATGAAGGTGTGCAACGCGCGACGAAATGTGGTCGGCGAGGAAAAGGCGGCAGGCTTTTTGACAGTCGGTAAGAATTGTAGTGCTCTGGTGTCTAAAGACCGCGTGAACGATGGCCAAGGCGATTGCCGCCGCCTATGCGATTACCGGGTTGACATGCTGTATATACTGATGCTGCGTGGCGTTGGTGCGAATAAGACGAGACATCTTATTCCGGTTGCTTCTTGATTACCAGATGCCGCAGGGACCGAGCGGCGTCCGCCAGCTGCGGTGGTTGCTTGGCAACGGCTCTGCCTCCCGCCACGCGGAACCCCTCGTTCATGTCCAATGTTGCTTTCGCTAGCCAGTCACCATATTTTTACCTGTTGTAGGCCGTCATTGCACCCGCCACCGCTTAGGTGGTGGACGACGGCTATTGCGGCGCGCGTCTTTCTCTCCCTCTTCTTTTTTTTTTCTCTACTTTCTTCTGTCTGCACGAGGCAGCGGAGGTGGCTCAGCTACAGAGCCAGAAGCAAGCCCGTGCATGTTCTTTTCCTTCTTCCTACAACAATAACAAAGCGAAATGCACAGGTCTGCTACCGGAGGGTAGCAGGAGGGTACTGGAGGGTAGGACTGCGGAGATTATAGTCGGAGAAATGAAATCGGATCCCTTCCCATTGGGTGGCAGGGGGACACCGCAAGGGTCGGTATTATCGCCGTTCCTATTTAATCTCGCATTGATCAAGATACCACCCAGGCTGCAAGGGATATCGGGACTTAAACATACATTTTATGCGGATGACATTACTCTGGGTAACAAGAAGCAGTGAAGCACATTTGGAAGAAACTCTACAGCACGCGGTGGATATTGTTGAGGAGCTAGCAGGGGAAGCAAGACTCTCGTGCTCTCAGCCCAAGTCCGAGCTTTTTGTGCTGAGGGACAAGCCAGGGATACATGCGAGGCACTATGTGCCGCCACCGCCTTTAGAGGTCAAAGTGGGGGGCGTACCGGTCGCTGAGGTTCAAACGATCAGGATCCTGGGTATGTATCTGCAGACTAACAGGAAAAATAGCGAGTCCTTGAAAAGGCTTAAAAATACGGTCAATGCTACCGTGAGGCTAATCAGGAGAATCGCTAATCGTAAGAGAGGTGTTAAGGAAAAGGACTTATGTAAGCTGGTTCAGGCGTTTGTGCTCAGTAGAATAGTGTATGCGACGCCTTATTTGAAGTTGGACGCGACGGAAAAAGGCAAGGTGGAGGCTATGATTAGGCAGGCATATAAAGCGGCCCTTGGGTTGCCTCACAATGCGTCTACCGAAAGGCTGCTGGGATTAGGGGTGCACAACACTCTAGAAGAACTACGGGAGGCGCACTTGGTGATGCAGCTCGGTAGGCTTTCAAAAACAAAAGCAGGAAGGGACATATTGGAAAGGATCGGCATTGGAGTTGATGCTCCAGCTGGTGACACTAAAATTCAGATTAGGCGGGAAATGCACAAGGGCTTGTACATAAAACCTTTGCCCAAGAACATGCATCCAATACATTACGAGGACCGCAGGAAGGCAAGAGCCAAAGCTTTACATGTTAAGTACGGGAAGTACAACGGGGCAGTCTATGTAGATGTCGCCGAGTATAGGGACAAGGACGCATTTGCAATTGCGGTGGTGGACGGGCGGGGACGCTTGATCGCCTCCGGATCAGTCAAAACCCGCTCCCCAGAAACTGCAGAGGAAGCGGCGATAGCACTAGCTATTACTAGTAGTAATGCTGACTTGATCTTCAGCGATTCCAAAACAGCCATCCGAAATTTGGCGAGGGGCAGAATATCTGTCACAGCGGCGCGATTGCTGAATCGGGCCACGGGGCGAGGGACTACGGAGGCGGAAATTGTCTGGGTACCAGCACACTCTGGGAATCCTGGGAACGAGACGGCTCACATGAATGCTCGAGGTTTCGTCAGCCGAGTAGGTGAGCCGGACGTTCCGAGAAGGTCCACGAGAGATGGGCTGGTATCCTTTCATGACATCACTAATCATTTCAAACTTGAGCGGAGGATTTACCCACCCCCGGACAAGCAATTGGTGAAGGCGCAGGAATGCGTCTGGCGACGATTGCAGACTAGATGTTTCTTCAACCCATACGTGTTGAGCAAAATCTACCCGGACATTCAGCCGGAGTGCAAATGGTGTCAGGAATTGGCAACCTATGACCACATATTATGGAGCTGTAGCATAGCACCGCCACCGGCGGATATTATGCGTGATCCTTCCCTCGAGCAGTGGGAGGCCGTGTTGGCCAGCTCAGACCCGGTCGTCCAGACCAGGGCCGTGGAGTGGGCCACCCAGGTCGCCGTCAGTCATGGGTTGATGGCCATCTAACACGGAACCATCCATACATGCTCTCTGACGAAAATAAAGTTTTTCCATCCATCCATACCGGCTCCGCAGCTGAGCCACCTCCGCTGGCTGCCTCGTGCGGACAGAGGAGAAAAAAAGAAAAAAATTACGTTCTTTAAAGCCTACTTTTTCTCTCCTATAATTTGCCTCTCATCGTTTGCCTCTTATCGGCGTTCGTTGCAGTGCTACATATAACTATAATTGGTTTACAGGAAAGAAAAGGCGTGGTATCTGTCACTTTCTCCAGCAAGTGCGTTTGGACGGTTGTGGCTGTAGGAAGAAGGAAAAGAAAATGCACGGGCCTGCTACTGGCTCTGTAGCGGAGCCACTTTTTACTGGCTCTGTAGCTGAGCCACCTCCGCTGCCTCGGACCCGAAGGTGCAACTACGGGTCCTCGAGAGGGCTAATAAGGTCGCCGCCAGCTATTGACTAGCGGCCATCTAGTACGTCTCTCCTTAGACCTGCTTGAGCGCCGAAATAAATGTTTTGCAATCCAAAATCCGAAATTTTTTCTGCCTGTCTGTGACAGCTAGATACTGCGCCGTTCCTTTCCTGTAAATCAATGATAATTATATATAGCACTGCAACGAACGCGCGCCAAGGAAACAAAATTTCCACTGTGCGGCACGATCCCTGCCTTTCTAGCAAAAGCTGTACAATTGGCACGCGATATACCGTGCTCAGCAGCAACGCTCAGGCTTCCGCATTTATCTAGTGCAGATTCTGCAGTGCTCTCGGAACTTTTTTCAGTTGGAAATTAAGAATTGTTTGTCCGCCAAACCAAGGAGAGCTTTCATAATGACATCTTCCAGTATATGTCTTACAAACATGGGACAATACAGGCCCAAATTTGACCACCTTTTCTCTGCGTGTATCCAATAATAATAATACCTTGTTACGTTTCGAACTTCCCGAGTAACGAGACGGTGCACGTGTCGAAATGGGCGTCCGTTTTTCTAAGAAGATTGCACGCGACCACCTCGGAGTTCGCGGACCAGAACCACCCAGGACGCAGCAACGCAGTGTCGCATGTCGGAAGCGACGGCAGCAGTTGCCCCAATTTGTGTCCGGAGGACTGTGCACAGAGGCGCTAACGAATTCGCCGAAGAGCGGGCGCGGCTGTGTTTGGAAACAGAGAGCCGCGGCGCCTGCGTGTTAGCACCGAGGAGAGAGAGCGGGTCATCTTCACCCCCGTGGAGAAGAGCGGTTACCGCATTCCTTTCCCGCGGAGTGCTCCCGCGCGAGGGGTCCGCGTGGGTGGCGCGTGGTTCCGACCTTGGACAGCCAGCAAGCCTCCTTGGGACCCCCATGCCTGATTTCCCCCGGCGGAGTCGCCATCGTGCCGCTAAAGTGGAAAGAGTGCGCTGGGAGGACGTTTCTAGTGGGCGGTTCCCGAATGTCAGTATATCAGGAACTCAAATGTGATTGGGCTTCGACCAAATAGAAAATTCCCCAACTAGGTACTTGGGGACAAAAAAAGTTGTTAAAAAATTACCGACGATTACGTTACTTCCTAATGCGAAATTTGAGCGCAGCAAATAAGCTGTTTCACCTTTTCGATAGATTGAGGCAAAGAAATCGAGCAAACATGTATGCGCTATCACAGTATCTTTTTTTTTTTTTTTTTTCACACGCATTTCTTTAACAAAGACTCCACTAACAGTTCTTGACAGTCATGAAGGAAGCTTTGTGGTCGGAGAAATAGACTGATATATGTTCGACTTGGTACACCAATGCTTGATTCTCAAAGACGAGATCTATACAAGTGCCTCGCGAGGTTGTCACAGCCGTGGGACGCGTTACGAGCGAGAGGAACGGGATGTTCTCCCGCATAAGTGTGAAGAAATTCCTGTTTGTCTTTATGTCAACATTAAAGTCCCCCACTACTAACATCGGTGTCGGCTCGGGCGGCGCACATATACAGATCCGCCGCCACCGATCTGGCTCTCTGATTGCCACCGCACAGGGGTTGCATTGGAGGAGGAGCGAAGAAAGGAATTAAGTTCGAGCCGGCGCTTTGACAACCGGAGACTCGCAGGAAGAGGGGGGAGGGGGGCGGCGTGTACACCCAGCGGCAAACGATGGGGGCAGAAGCGCGCGCAGCAAGCGGACAACGCGATAAAGGGAGGAGGGAAGAGATAGCAGCGACTGCCTGATGCTGCTGACGCCGATAGTGAGTCAACCCCAGCTGCGGAGTTGGTTTCAGGGACAACGCCGCCGATGCCGACGCAAACAATATGACACCTTCGCTTCCGCAGCGCCAAGAACCAGGTCTAGCCGTGGGAAGGTGGTCACGTATTCGTCGACGTGCCGGGGCCTACGTGAAATAACCGGCGCGTCGGCAACTGAAGAGCACCCTATCCGCCACACAGGAACAGGGGGGGGGACCCTCCCCTCCTCTTTCTGCATGGCGGCGACGGTGTTCTCTTCGTTTCGCCTCCATCGAAACGCAGCCGACCTCGGCGGCTGCGTTTCAATGGAGGCGAAACGAAGAGGTGTCCGTGTGTTGTGCGATGTCAGCGCACGTTAAAGATCCCTAGGTGGTCAAAATTACTCCGTAGCCCTCCACTACGGCTCCTCTTTCTCTCTTTCCACTTTCACTCCCATCTTCCTCCCTTCCCTTACGGCGCGGTTGCGGTGTCCACCGGGGTGGCGCAGTGGTAAGACGCCCGACTACTGTGCCGGAGTACCCGGGTTCGAACCCGACCACGGCGGCTGCGTTTCGATGGAGGCGAAACGAAGAGGCGTCGTGTGCTGTGCGATGTCAGCGCACGTTAAAGATCCCCAGGTGGTCGAAATTACTCCGTAACCCTCCACTACGGCTCCTCTTTCTCTCTTTCCACTTTCACTCCCATCTTTCTCTCTTCCCTTACGGCGCGGTTGCGGTGTCCACAGAAAAACAAGTGAGACAGTTACCGCGCCTTTCCCTTCCTATAAATAAATCAGTCCACAGAAAAACAAGTGAGACAGTTACCGCGCCTTTCCCTTCCTATAAATAAATCAGTTTAAATCAGAATGCAGTCACGTTATCTTGACTCTCTAGCGGCGTCAGCGGCATCCAGCGGTATCAGTCGGTCGCTGCTCGCGCTGGGGGGATGAAAGGGGGGCGGAGCTGGTTACGAGGCCGACGCCGACGCGAAACCCAGGAACGGACGCCAAAGAGCTGCGCTCTAAAACGAGAGCACGAATGCTCTTTGGTGTGTACTTTCTCAGATTCACCATGTAAATAAACCTTCGTTAAGTTCTAACTCTCGGCCAGTCTCTGCTTGGGTGACCACCGCCCAATGTTCAGGTGCATGCAGCCCGACGTCTGACTCGGCTTTTCGCTACCCGTTGGTCCGCTACTGGAGCAGACGCAACGCAACAACCTGATTCACAGGAAAGGAAGGGCGCAGTATCTGTCACACTTGTTTTGATGACACCTGAACCGCACAGTAAGGGAAGGGAGAAATGTGGGAGTGAAAGTGGAAAGAGTGAAAAATGGTGCCGTAGTGGACAGCTTCTCTACTGTAACACAACTCATGACTACAGTACATGAATATTCGCAAATATTAGTCATGTCGGAAAGAAGTTGATGTTTTGTTTGCTCCGGAGTAATTTTAACCATCAGGGGATCCTTAACGTGCACTGACATCGCACAGCACACGGACGCCTTTTCGTTTCGCCTCTATCGAAACGCAGCCGCCGGCGGTCGGGATCGAACCCAGCGTCTAGTAGGTACTCCAGCACAGTAGTCGGGAATCATTACTACACCACCCGGCAGGGCGCGTGCATCAGAGAATGGTCGTGTATTTTAATTTACTGCTTCACAGCGTGCACGCACCGGCGTTTTCTGAAACTTGAATTTTGCTGAAATTTTCACTGCACGCTCTCTTCAGTTTTACTGGTCAGTTATACAAAAATTCGCAGAACTCAGAATTTTTGAGACGCAAATGAATCTTATAATTTCCCATTTCGTGGCTAAACAGAGGAGATTTCTACTGGCAACCCTTGGTACATGACATCACTGGATGCACCGCCGTAGCTGCTTCACGGCAGAAGCCTGACGTTGCATGCTTTCAAACAGATGCGGATCGCAGCTGTAACTTACAGTCGCCAGATTAGCTAATCGACGCGTATACGTTAGATTATGTTTTATGGTGGTATACGGGACCGTAATACGCTGGCCTGTCGTGACGTCACAGGCTGGTCAAAACATTTCGGTTTCCTGGTTTTTGCTCTTTTAAAACGTTTCAACTTGATATTTTGAAAAGTTTCCTTTTTTCAACTGGAAGGCGGACACTAAGGAAAATGGTTTGATTATGAATTCAAAATGCTGAAGAAAACCCTCCGAATTGCCGTTTAGTGTTTCGCTCGATCGTGCCACTGCCAAGGCCCTAAACGCAAACTAATCATAGTTCATTAGAAGAAGATGCCCATGCTCTCCGCCTAAACCGTCAAGCCTGCGAGAGAACAACAAGAAACCGCTGCGCGCAACGGGCAGGCAACTGAGCCACTCGATGTCTTTCGCAACCCCGTTGAGCCGTATGGTTCCCACCCCGCTCCGATCGCGCAAGCGCTCGTTGGTCGACCCCGGGGCGACGATGCGCTCGACGGACTTGGTGAACCCAGTGCCGCAAGGCACCTCCAGCGCGGCCCTCCTTCGCGGCCGGCAGCTGACCGCTTGCGGCCGCTACTCGCTGACGGCCTCACTCGCTGGTGACATGGGCCTCATATGGCGCGGTGGTGAGGGGGAGTCTACGGGCAACGCCATCGAGATGTTCGTGGGCGACAACTGGTCCCTGCTGCTGGGGCTTGCCGTGTGGGTGTGCAGCTTCGTGTTGCTCGCTCTCGTCGTGTCCTTCGTGTACCAGGCCGTGCCGGACACGCAGTGCAGCCAGCCAGCCTGCCTGCGGCTTGACCGCGCTCTGGCCAGCTCCGTCAGCACACGCCGACACCCCTGCGACGACTTCTTCGCCTACGTCTGCCCTGCCACCCTGGAGGACCGCAAGGCCAGGGTGCTGCTGCAGGTATAGCGCAGATATTGTTAACGAGGTGGTCAGTGTAAGGACGCGCTGTTTATTTTCAAATTTATCGTATAGGCAACGTCCCCCACATCCCTACGGCACAAGATGCACCGTCGTCGCCGGCCTATAGGCGCGAAGCGTATACCTTTTGCTGTTGTAAGACACACCCCTGGCTTCGCGTCACCTCCCGACTATCCTTTCGCTGTTCTATTCGAAGAAAAACAAACACAACCCAGACAATAAAAAAACATCCTCATAATATTGTTGCTGGACTTCAAGCACTGTTTTGCTTCTTCCTCGAAGGTTCATCAAACGCGACGACGGGAGGTCTTCAACGCAGCGACTACCAGCGGCCTCGCCCCCGAAGGTTGCTGTTTTCAGTTTTCCCGAGCAGGGCTAGACGAGCGACCTTGCCCCTCTCGCGAGGAACCTTGGGTGGACGTCGATGAGCGCCTTGGTGAAGGGGAGCGGGACTGACGCTGCGAACGAGATGAACGCTGTTCCGCCAGGTACTCTTCAATAACTCGGGGTCGTTGACCAAACCGGGGAGGAGGCGAGTCGATGCGGAAGCCGTGAAGACCGGGGCGTCGATAAGGACAATCCCGGTAGAGATGGCCTGGTTCACCGCAGTGGAAGCAGAGTAGACGGCGGTCAGGCGTGCGCCAAATGTCGGCTTTGCGTCGGGGCAGGGGACGTTCGTCGAAGTACTGCACTGGTTGCACCGAGGGCAGCGGTACTGTAGGCGGCGCGGGAATGGGTGGCGGTGAAGGGGGAGCCTGACTCTGCAGAACTTCCGCATATTTGGGACGATTTTCGGTCCCCGACAGCAATGGCGGGCTCGTAACTATAGGCGAAAGAGGGCTCTTGAGCGCCTGTCGTACCTCCTCCTGCACTATAGCAGAAACGGAAGCCGGCGATTGCTGCAGGGGGTTCCAGAACTTTCTCAGTTCTTCGCGCACGACACTGCGAATTAGTTCATGCAAAGCATCAGGATGCCGCTCGGAAGATGCAAATGACTCCGCAGTTGTGCCGCGGCAGGTTGTGTCGACGGTGGGTTGCGCACAAGACCTGCGAACAGTTGCTCTTTCAAACCCTGCATCAAGTGCCTGACCTTTTTGTCCTCGGACATGGCGGGATCGGCTCGCCTGAAGAGACGCGTCATGTCCTCGACGTACGCTTGGACACTCTCATTCGGCATCTGGATGCGAGAGTGAATGACACGTTCTGCATGTTCGCTACGATCCGCGCTAGTGTAGGCCTCGAGCAGTTGACGACGGAATTCCCGCTACGATGTTAACGTTTGCTCTCGGTTCTCGAACCAGATCCGGGCGCCATCCTCAAGGATGAAGTAGACGTTCCTTAGTTTGGCAGTATCGTCCCACTGGTTAAAAGCAGCGACACGTTCGAACTGAAGGAACCAGTCCTCCACATCCTCAAAGAGGTCACCATGGAAAGACTTCGGTACCCGAGGGGCCTGCAAGGTGTAGTTGCAGGCCGGTGCGACGCCCGTTACCTGCTGAGCAGAAGCACTAGATGTCATGGCGGCGGGTGATGACTGAAACTCCGGAGACAGTCCCTGGAGCCGTCGACTGGAGCGATGCATGGGGGTGTCCAATGGCACAGGGCTGGCGCGACGTCTTTCAGATGGAGACTCTTGCATAGGTGATCTTACCCCGCACCTCCACCAGAATGTCACGTACAAGGTGATTGAGGATATCAAGAATAGCAAGGGGTTAGCTCCGATACAACAGCGGTGAGCAGCACAGACGCAAAACACGCAAGCGACACTTCGTTGTACACACCTGGCAACGCTAGGTGGCAATATAATAATTGGTTCACAGGAAGGGAAAGGCACAGTATCTGCCACACTTGCTCTGTGGACACCTGAACCGCGCCGTAAGGGAAGGAAGGAAGGAAAGAAGGTGTGAGTGAAAGTGGAAAGAGAGAAAGAGGAGCCTTAGTGAAGGGCTACGGAGTAATTTCGACCACCTGGGGATCTTTGACGTGCGCTGACATCGCACAGCACACGGACGCCACTTCGTTTCGCCTCCATCGAAACGCGAAAAGCGTGGAAGCCTAGATACGAGTCGGCTGTCTATAGTTCCTAAGAGTCCAGGCCTACAAAATAATGGTATTAAGGCAAAAGCCTTGTCGCCTCGTACGTCCGGCGTCCTGTCCCACTATAGCTGTCCATCATCCTGACAGCCACGCCGGGCACATGAGAAACGTATTTTAACCCTAGGCTTACCTAAACACCCTCAGCGAACTGATGGAAGCCCACCGACGGCTCTCCACTACCCCAACTGTCGGCATATTCTCTCCTCTCTCCAACTTAGGCCATTAGGTACCCTCTTTCTCTCTTTCCACTTTCACTCCCACCTTCCTCCCTTCCCTTACGGCGCGGTTGAGGTGTCCACAGACAAACAAGTGAGACAGTTACCGCGCCTTTCCCTTCCTCTAAATAAATCAGCTCAGCTTTCAGTAGGAACTTGTGCAGTTCCAAAGACAGTCCGCGATCACCTCACTGTTCACACACTTCCTTAAAACATGCACCCCCTTCTTAGCCAGGCCAGACGAGAGGCGAGAGCACTTGCCCTACACAGAGCACATGCGAACGAACCCGACAAGGTTTACGTGGACGCCGCAAAATATCCACACCGCTCAGCTAATGCGATATGCGCGGTATCCAGCCGCTTCGAACGCATCACATAAGGCTCTATAATTGCCCGAACATCCGTAGAAGTGAAAGAATCCGTTATAGCCATCGCGGTAGTCTCTTCCACTGCTTCCCTTATCCTTAGCGGTTCTAAAACTGCCATACAAAATTTAGCCCTGGGTTAGATCATACTGCCTCTCACAACCATCCTGACCCATAGAGCTTGTCTGGGTACCAGCCCATTCGGGCAACCCCGACTTATGAACATATGTTCATAAGCCCATAGTTTTAACCACTGGCCAAATGGGGCCTTACGTACAACGAGGGTTGTAAGATCGTGGTCTCCAGCTCAGAACCGGCCTCACAAAGGAGGCTACTCGAGACTGGGCTGAAGCAGTTGCCATCAAGCACAGCTTACCGGCCACCATCCGTGATCAGGAGCCGGGCCAGCCTTTGTAACAAATATTTCGCGGCTTCACCAAAGAAAACGTTTTTCACCACCACCACCGAGCCGTAAGGAAAATGAGGAAGGTGGGAGTGAAAAAGAGAGATAGAGAGGTGCCGATAGTGGAGGGCTTCGGACCACCGCGCAACAGATGCTTTCGCCTCCTCACAGTTTATTTGTTCAAAGTGCTCCCTAGAATTTTATATGGTACATGTTTGATGCCGCAGAGCGACATGGCGTGCGGCTGCTGCGGAAGGACGCCGTAAGTGGAGATGCATGACTGTGGGCTGACTGGGAAATGATGTCGGAATGCTGGGTAAATGTGTTGTATTAGCCGTTCGGACATATGCACACGTGTTAGCAGCAGACACTACTGCTGTCATAATCCACGAACAGATCCAGAAGCAGGTGCACTCCACGCTTCCTCAGTGGCAGCTCGTGCCTTATACCGCCAACGGCGAATTTTTAAAACGTGTTTTGAGAACGCGTAATAAGAAACAGAAGCTATCTCATTTCCTACTACATACGTCGTTTTGCTTTTGCGGCTTGAATTCAGCGCCGCCGGCGATGAACCATGCGTAATAAGAGCGCGCAACGATGCATTTGAGAACAGGAGAGCGAGTTTGACGCGGTCATGGCGCGGACGCTCTCGGACGAGTCTGTGTTCCGTGGCCTGGGCAAGATGCGCGACGACTGTCTGCGCTACCGCAGCACGGGATCCGTCCGCTCCATGGACATCTTGCATGCGATGCACCACCACTTGGGACTCACCGGATGGCCCGTCTCTGCACCTGATCTGTCGACCGAGGACTTGTTCGACCTCATCGTCAAGGTGCGCTCTCGAACGCGACTGCTTGTCTGTTGTTTAATTTCTGGTCTAGCGGGGATATCAGTCCACGATCCAATCTACAATGCTGCGTGATATCCCCATATTTTAGCAGGCGCTTTCCGTTCCCTCGGTCATCGAGGGGCCCTGTAGCGACTCGGCGGTAGAGGTCTCGAAGATTTCACTAGAGGTAGGAAACGTAAACGTTTCAAGCTGCCGCGGCGGAGACCAGCGAAGAACGATAGCGTCGACTGCAGCTCTATAACCGGGCTCAGCCGAGCTAAGCCGGAGTAATTTTGGCCTCAGTTTTTGGTGACACAACACAGCCTATTAAGGATTTAGCTTTAACAAAGCGTTTCCTCCTCCTCCTTCTTTCGGTGTGTGCCTCACGTAGTTGGACTTCGAGTACCGCGTTGGGGCGTGGACGTTCCTGTACGTGGAGAGCGACGTCGTGGAGAGTGACGTTAGGCACGCTCTGCGCACGGTGCTCGACTCGCCGGCCCTGCTGCCTCACTGGTTCGAAGACGAGTCGGCGCAGGAGCACTACGCCACCCAGACGCTCGCCATGTTCGGCGGAATGGCAGACGCCGCCCACGAGGTCGTCCGCTTGGAACGCGCCATCCATTCCATCAATGCCAAGTCAGGAGGAAGGTGCGAAACGCAGTCCTGCGACGATAGTAGAGCTCGGGCTCGCAGTTCGATTGCGTGCATTTGTACGGATGTCAAACTGGCCAACAAGCGCATGGCAAGGACATGTTTTTAATGTAATGTAATTTCTTCTCGAAATACCTGGGCGAGTTGGTAACAGCTGATAGTACGACGTAAAACAGGTGAAAAAAGGGAACCACACGGACACAGCGCTCGTCTCTGTGGTTCTCTTCTTCTTAAACCATTCGCCAGGACCGGTTCATGCCTAATAAGGGTGCTGCTAATAAGAGAACCATAGCGGGAGAGGGGAGTTTGAACGTGCCTTTTGGCCGCCCTCCTGCAGTGATCGACGATAAGCACAGCGGAAGCATTTGGCACGTCTAGACCGCTGCAGCCTGCCCCAGGAAGTTTGTGGGAGGTATGCGTGGCAAGACAAGGGTAATCCACACGCCCCTTACATCAGGAATGAGCCACATGTAGCATACCTTATACAGTGTTCTGCAACTTTATGGAAACCGTTTTTAAACGAAATTCCGCCTCAGCCGGTGAAAACGCGCACAAACCTTGCGCATTGCTGTCTGTTTTGCTACGTTGTAAATCTGACAGTGATGTTTACTGGGTTTGGCCGCGCATGCGACGAGATTGAGAAAGCGAAAGACGCACACGGGGAGTTTCCGGTTGATGATGATAATGTTAGCTAGTCCCTTTGTAAAAAGTCAGTGGTGTCGCCATCTGGTGTTTTTGTAGCGACGCTAGATGGCGTATTAAACATGAGCGGAGGGGTTTGTTGCGGGACCTTGTCCCCTATATTACTCCTCCGATCCCTTCCGGCCTCTCTCGTCCTGCCCAAGGTCTAACTGACAAGGCGCGAGCCGGTGCAGCGTACACACCGGACATCCTGAGTCAATGGCGCCGAACCAAGATCAGCTGCCCCAACTGCCCTGCTGACTCCGTTGACCTGCAGCACTTGGTCTGGACCTGTCCTGGCACGGCTGGCCTCCGCGCCCGCTATACATGTGCTCACCACATTCAGACTTGCGAAGACTGGACAGCCCCCAATATCAACGCCAAGCGCAAGCTTAGTGCCCTGCTAGACTTCATGCCGGAGTCTGGCGCCCTCAACCTCACCTAACCCACCCCCTTCCCCTCTAGGCCTCAGGTCATCCTCGTGAATAAATGAACTCCTTCAATCTCGTCGCCGACGGTTCTGATCGCAGACTATTGTCAAACTGACTACGTAATAAAAAACCAACAATGCGCAAGCTTTCTTCGTGGTTTCACCGCTAACGAGCCCTCGGTTGAGGCGGGAAAATTTTTCAAAACGGTTCGATGAAGTGGCAGAGCACTGTACATACGAAGGAAGCCAACTGACACCAAATGAAATATTAAATTTACGCATAAAAAAAAGACGATAAGCATCGCCGAATTCAGTTTTCGGAATTCGGTTTTAACCGAAAACAAAAAGCTATGCTTTGCATACATAGGACTAAATAAAAACAAAATGTGCATCAAAATTAAAAAAAAAAGAAAATGAGACGTCACATAAGATATATGACCCAATTAGGAGTGCAAATCGGGCCTGGGCTGAACCTCTTAGCGGATGGAGTTCGTTTCTTGAGGCGAATTTAATAGTGAACAGTCACGAAATGAGAACACTGGGCAATCAGTTTAGCGTTAGTCGGTCGAGCTATCACTTCATATCCCAATAAATGTAAGCGGCTGCAGCAACACGATGCATTTAAAGAGTTTTCAGCGGTCGGAATAATTACGATATCTTCAATGTTCACGCATCAACGTCGGCGACGTTATTTGAAATATTTTTAGTGGACTTCGTGTGTGGCACGAAAACCTCCCTCCACAGCTGATGCTTCGTCATCTCATCCCTCTTTGCTCTGTAATGCTCCGGAAGTATTGATAATTAACGGTTAATTGTTTTTCGCGTATTTATTTTTTCTTGGAGGGGGATCGGTCATGATAGGGTGGTGAGGAAGCTGTGTACATTTGCTTGCGACGGCTTGCACGTATTTGTCCAACGATTCGGTGGACGAATATATGCTTGCTATTCCTTGGAAAGAGAGGCATGTGTACAGCATGTGCAAGTTTGCGTTGTGCGCCATACGTTACATTTTAAAGCAGGAAACACGCTATCAGTTCGTTTCATGTCATTACACATGTGCGCTACACATAATGATGTGGTTACACGTGGAGACACTATGTGCGCTAAGGCGTTGCGAAATTTCTCTGTATGGCTGATGGCCACTGACGCCATTAGCTTGTCGCTATACTATTATAGTATACTCCGATCACCTTTCTGTGGCTGAGCACAAAAAAAAAAAATGGCTTTGGTCACCATACTGTGTCACTGACACTTAACAATGACGCTTGCGTTTAGGTCTTCGTTCAGGAGGCGAAAACCCTTCACTTTCCTGCATAGCCACAGAAAAGTGAAAACGAGCATAGCAGCCATTCACAATATGAAAGCTAGAAAAACAGAGCATGCAGAGCACGTTTATGGACCCTTTCACGACCCTTGGAACTGCTTTATCGTTTGGCGGGAAACGTGCGGGAGTCACGTATATCAATTTCCGCGAGTTTCTTCGTGCAAAATTCTAGGCACTCATATCTACAAAATGTCTCACCAAATTAATGTTAATTTGGCAATCAACATGTACAGCCTTTGTCGAAAGCTTTGAGCCCAATGGGTTTGCTTTTAAGACGTAGATTATGACTTTTTTAACAATCGTGGAAGTCCTAGACATTGGAGAGGGTAAGACGAAAAATCTTCTTGCCTTCAGCAAATTTGGAAACCTGGGAATGCATTACGAGCCACATAGTATCGCTCAGAAGTAGACCCCCTGGGCTCTAAACTTCTGACAAAGGGTGTACCTTTTCACTAATTACCTGTTTAGGCATGTTGTTAAACACCAAGCCGGGTTGCAAGAAAAACAAGCCAGTCCGTACGCACTCGCACTAAGAAAAACTTTTATGAGCTCACCCATGTATTGAAATCACGCAATATCAGATTATAAATATTTTGCCGGCGATCAACAACAGCCCTCACTCTGTACCTTGGCAGCCAGACCTACATACACGTGGCTCATACAGCAATCCTCCCATCCCTACTTTAGAAATATGCCTATCATTAATGTCATCATGTCCCTCTCTGATCTTGCTCGCACTTCTTACACCATTCATATTGACCATGTGGTGGCTATTCGCTTGTTCCAGCGCCATCCGATTCCTTCTGGCTTAAAAGCAGAACTAGATGACACCTCTGTCTCTGTCCTTATTCACCATACGGTGGGTCCCTTTACATCCAGGGATCACAGGAAATGAGCTGACAGCCCGCGATATTGGCATCCTCGCGGGTGCCTGTGATCATTTTGTCAAGCCCTCTGACGTGGGATTAGGCGATGGCCCACGAATACACAATTAAGAAATACTACGAACACCTGCTAACTTTATACCAGCAGGCACCTCGCCCCCATTCACATCTAAAAGTTGTCTAAACGCTTCTTAGGATTGAAACAAACAATCTCATTACACCTCAACTTTTCCATTTTCGTCTCCGTTCGTATATGTCATTCCAGAGCATTGCCTCCTCGCCTGTCCTGTTGTCCTACGTCCCCTTCCTTACAACTCACTCATGGAGTGTCTGGATTCTCGTGTTCACAGCTGGATGATCAGCTTGCCTTGCTAATCATGCCAATAACAAAATTGACTCCCGGCTGCTAAACTCTTGGAACTCCCCGTCTCAATATATCCTCACCAATCTTTTCTGGGTCCCTGCACAGAGCGAACACCAAGGCAGTACGGCTGATAAGACCCAAAGACGAGAACTCCTTAACTGGGCTGAGAGTGGACTGCACTCGTCTCGCAGTGGAAATAATCGACTTATCAGTTACCACGACCTGACTTTGTTTTATAGAAGCTCCCACCTAAGTGCCCTCCACCGCATAAATCTCTTCCTAAAAGCAACCGGGTTTTGTGAGGAAGACTACAAACGCTCACATCCACGACTCATTGCCTTCCATTCATTATAGCTCGGAGTGAAACCTCTGCTCACTGTAACTTATGCCCTAGTACCAGAGATGTCACATATTTCTGAATTCCCCGAACGAACCCAAGTCCCCATTAGCAAGTATAACAACATGGATGGGAGGCTCAGCTCGTAGCCGCAGATACAATTTCGAACAGTTCGATGGACCCGTGGTATCACCGAGGTCCAAACGTGCCCGACCACTTAGAGTGGTCTGATGGCCCATCATCGTCCTGCTTCCTCTTTCTTCCTCCCTGTCATTTGATTCTCTCATGAATCAATAAAGTTGTTATCTGCATACCCTTGCCTTGCTCAACCAATCGCAGGATATGCTGAAAACTTAATATACTTATTTTAATAAAGTCTCTCTGATATCTCAATTAGTTATAGTCCTACACCTACAGTCCTTCGCTGAATGCAAAGTTACGGTTGTTAAATATGGTGACGGCCGCTTTCGACGGCGATCGTCAGGTTCCTTTTGATGACCGTGGAGACTGCGGCGGCGTCCCTGAACGGCGTGCTGAAGGCCTGGCAGTGGACAGGCACCATGTCCAGGTACCTTGGGACGCCCAGGGCGCACGTGGCATTCAGGGATGTGATCTTCGAGGTTCTCGGGCTCCTGTTGGAGTCGATACCTCGAGGCTTCCTCTACCTCGGCTACCGGGCTCTGTCCATGTTTGGCTTCGACGCGCACGACCCGCACTGGGCCGCGCACGCAGACCCACCCGCCATTTGGTTGCCGCCCGACCAGAGGATCAGCCACTGCCACCAGCTGCTGTGGTGCGTGCCTACGTGAACATACATGCGACTCATGCAGGGCCTTGTTATCTGTCCCGTTCTGACCCTCGATTCCAGAGCTTGCCTGTTCCTTCCGTGTAGCTCTTACAACTGCCTTGTGGTCTCTCCTGTTGAGGTCGTTGACCTCACTGGAAAGCTAAACTCATCGGTCGCCGAATTCGAAGAAATATTCACGTGTGTCACTGCAAGTTGCTCTGTCCTATATATCCTTGGTGTGATGTGATAGTAATAGCTGAAAAAGAATCACATATTTAAAAAAATTACAATGGTCCATCGCTGCTGAACCAAATATTGAGAGAAAGCATTAGCTGCGGGTGACTGAGCGTTCTTCTTCTTCTCTTTTTCTTCTTCCTCAGCCCACATATAAAGCCCCGCTATAACCAAGCCGTATGAACGTGCCTTAGTGGCCTATAGGGGTAACGTGAATGCCAGGGTCCTAACAGGCCGACTCTGACATAACCGTCCCATGTGAAACAAGAGACCCAAGTTGGCAGCTCCTGCCGACCGCTTGAGTTGGTAGCCCAGCTCTCACCCTAGTGTCACGTGGGGTGTGACGTCACAGCGGCTACCAGCCGCGCTACGCTGAAGGCTCGAAACCTAGATTAGTATTGCTTTCGCAATGAAAGCTATAGGGACTCTAGTTTGTTTTAGCGTCTTGAAGCTTATTGCTTCGTCTTTGATTTAGCGCATTATCACAAAAGCCTCTTTCACCGTTCTTGCCGATGTCTCTTTCTGTCTGTCTATTCATCTATCCGTCCATCTATGTCTGCCTGATGCCGGCCGTGGCAGGACCTGCTAAATTGCTGGCGCGCAACACTTTTCACATATCGGACTCGAACCCACTGGGATCCAAGTAACCAACTTGGAACCCACTGGCAAGGATTCCAGTGGGTTCCAATGACAGCTTGGTTAAAGGGGGATTCATATCTATGTCCAAGGGTCTTTCACAGAATTACGACTGTATGCTAACAAATATTACGACCAGAAGCCGAAGTGAAAGCTGAAGTTTCGCATATAATTCACATTTGGCTTTAGCACGCGAAATCGGCCGTCTTTATCTTTTCTTCGCCATTTTCGAGATAGGATACGTACCAACTATCCCGACGTGTTACGTTAAAAACGGATCATGAGATCCTAAAGCTTACTCTGATGCACAAAGCAGAAATATTACAATGTCCGCACGCACCATAACCAGTTTTATAGCTGTTTGCTGAATTTGCCTTTCCTTCAGAAAACCATAAAAGTAGCTGCAGCGAGTCTCGTAGTGATCTTATTCCTAACAGCGCGCGGCGCTTTGCAGGTCTGCCAACCCGATCGCTCTCAACGCCGCTCTGATGATGAGAAAGCAAGCGAAAGCCACGTTTGCAAAGTCAGACACCTTGGATGCAAGGGACATGGTGAACCTAATCAAGGACGAACTGCCAGCGCGCTTGAGTGATCTCGTCAGCTTCGACAATAGTACTTTCGCCGAAGCCCGGAAAAAACTCGAGGGACTAAACGTCACTCTGCCTGGTACTGCACTAAGCATTGTCAGACGTGCCTGACTCAATTTCTGCGAGAAAACAATTGGAATGGCATTCTCAAGAGGCAAATGCTTAGGCAACACGTATTTTTATACTGTAGCAGATATCTTTCTTGAGTTCAGGCTCGAATTTTCTCCGTTGTTTTAAAATTGTGACAGCTCGCACGTACGCAAATGTTGGTAAAGACTTCCGAAGTTCGAAAGAAAAACGAAGAAAATCATCTTAACAGTGCGCTATGCTCATCAGTCACGTGTGATACAATTAACCTAAATAAATGGGGGATGTTTAAGAATGATTGAACCTATAGTTATGCGAGCGAAAGCTCTGTTAAGCACGGTTTATCATCGCTCAGTAAGATTGTACACGGTTTAATAGTTTGAATTAGGTGGACAATATCGCGATTGCACCTCTGTCCGGCTGTTTTATCGTGCGATATTTTAAACATTTGTTTAAACCGGTTACGGGGCCCTTTCGCGGCAGATCTCTAGGTTCTACGACTCCACCAGACGGCGTTGCATCTACAAAAAATATAGGGATCGAGCCTACCATGTGGCGCTAAAATAATAGCTAAAATAATAAGTTTTTATTTAAGGACTATAAATATTGGCAGGTGTACATTCGTTTCCACAAAACCCAACTAAACAGAAAGGTAGCCCTGTATTGTGAGATGTCAACGTACGTTAAAGGCCACCAGGCGGTCGAAATTACTCCGCAACCCTCCACTACGGGACCTCTTTCACTATTTTAGCTTTCACTCCCACCTCCTTTACTTCACTCAAGTCTGAAAGATAAGGCGCCTTTAATAACCTACGAAAAAAAACATGACCATGACCTGGTTAGGTACAGGTGTCCACCATTCCTTGAGGTCCTTTTCCCCAAAACCTACCTAAAGCGCACAGCGAGACCGCTACAGACACAATTAGTAGTCTACGCCCACCTTTCACTCGCCAGTCAGAGACGGACCCACGGTGTAAGAATACGGACCAATGGACGCCGTCTCTGATGGTACATCATATGCAAGGTTCAACCAACACCTCCTAGCCGGTTTTGGCTCGCCGAGCCAGCGAGAACGAGGAAGCCGACCTTCCGAAGGGGCGCATGAGAGAGGTTTGATTTGTGTTTTTGTTGTTTTTCGGCGCTCGCATCGCTGTAATACTTGGCAGAGGGTACCTCAGATACCTGATCGATGCATTGGGCTTGTTTGTTTAAAATTTCATACCCTGGTCAGTGGCCCTTTAAAATAATCACATAGCGTTAAACGGTTTTTCACATTATGTCTGTCGTTCACGCGCCGCTTTCCATATCAGTGGACGCGGTGCCTAAGGAAGCAAACATAAATTCGGCGTGAATGTAGCCTGAAAGCTTCTGACATTTCCCCTTGCGGATCTCTGAGGTTGTCCCTAGAGCTAGTGAGTGAGTTATCTCGTATGCAGGTGACTTCGCGTCCACGCGGTCGCTGACGCCGATGCTCAGCAACTCGTCCATGTGGGAGCCGCGCCGGGCGACGCCGTTTCTGCTCAATGTACTGGCGCTGCGCGCCCTCTCAGCGCCTTTTCTTTTGGATGCGGTGACGCGGCCTGTCACAGCTGCCGAAAAGGACGCCATGCTGTATTTGGTCCAGCAGCGGCTAGCCGAGCCGCTGGTCAAACTGCAGCGCAACACGGTGGCCGTGCCGTTGGGAGCGCTGACGCCGCTACTCTTCCACGAGAACTTCCCGGCGGCCGTCCGCTTCGCAGGTCTCGGCCGAGCCTTCATCGACGCGGCACTCAGGTTGGGCAGCGGCGCTAACAGCATGTTAGCAGCCGTGTGCTGACGATACGAGTCCCGGTAATAAGCAGAGATGCCTTGAAAAGAGAGGATATGATTCCGACAGACCCCTCGGAGTCCGATAAGATGAATTTAGATGGAGGCAGCCAGGATGATTGTTACCTCCATTAAAAGTGATGGTTTGGTTTGGTTTGTGGGGTTTAACGTCCCAAAGCAACTCAGGCTATGAGAGACGCCGTAGTGGAGGACTACGGAAATTTAGACCACCTGGGGTTCTTTAACGTGCACTGACATCGCACAGCACACGGGCGCCTTGCTTTTCGCCTCCACCGAAAAAGTGAGGCCGTCAACCTGTATTTCATGAACGACTGCTGCCGTGCACCATTCTCCGCTGGAATAGTGCGGGCCCTCAACGTCCACATAGAAAACAGTGTGTTTGAAGCCATATTGGCGGCGTCACGCGCAGGTCCCATCCGTTGTGGTCTTCTCTGTCCATTTTGGTAGGAAGGGGTCGAACACGGAGGACGCCTCTCCATGGTTATGTTGTATACGTAGCCGGTCCAGGACCGGACACGATCTGGCCAGGGCGCGTGTATTGATTAGTGAGATGCGCCTCGCGTATAGCTCCCGATAGGCGTTCACCACCCCCAGTGCAAGGAGCCTCTTGATCATCTTGCAGAGAGTAACCTCCAGAATGTCTTTATCATGCTTGCGCAAGTGAAGGTATGGAGGCGTCCGGAGAGGCGTCCGTGTGCTATGTTCAATTTCAGTGCTCGTTAAAGATCCCCAGGTAGTCAAAATTACTCTAACGGGAAGTAATCCGAACAGCGCAGAGGACAGAACAAGGAGCTGAACAGCGCCGTGTTTGTCTCGTTTAATTGCTCCTTGTTCTGTCCTCTGCGCTGTTTGGATTACTTCGCGTTATGTATAGCCACCAACTCGCCCAATCTGCCGTTCTTCTACAAAAATTACTCTGTAGCCCCGTTCCACTACGGCACTTCTTTCTCTCTTTCCGCTTTCACTGCCACCTTCCTCCCTCCCTGCTGGGTTCAGATATCCATGAAGAAAGTGTGACCGATACGACTTTTTTACTATACGCCATGCGCAGCGCCTATAGGGGCGCCACTGAAAGCCGCGTAGCGGCGGCCGTCGGAACCCGAGGCGGGCCTCATGCGGCAAGTACGGCAAGCGTGGCCGTGGTGCGCGCGTGCGATCTGCCGTTTGTGCGCGTCTCGCGGGCACTCCCGCGGTGACAGTGCACAAGGGGATCGCCCTTTATCATGGTGGACATGTGTTCGTTATCAAAGCCGTCTGAAACTACATCGCCTCCATATATGCATCAAGTGTCTCCTGCAGGCTGGCGTCAACAAGATTGCGTACGAAGTGGAGCTCATTTTGAGTGCCCCACTTTCCTTACAACGCCGCGTTAATTCGTTCATTCCTTGACCTATGAACCAATGTTCTTTCTTTGCTTCATCGTACACGCTTGCTTCGTTTACATGCAATAAATTGCTACAACAAACTAGGCAGCGTCGAAACTGCGAGCGGTTTCGTACCGGTGCGAGCACAGGAAAAGCAAGCGAGCTTGCAAACCAGCATTCTGAGCATCAGAAAAATAGCGCATATTGGGCTCCTGTAGCAAGAGTTCAAATTTTTCATGGTTGCGCTTTACCGCTGCCTGTACACGATGGATTTCATCTATTCCGTCGTCAAAAAGGCAGATCGGGTAGATAATTTCATGGGTGAGTGAGATATCAGCAGAGGCAATATCTGAAAAGCTGCATCACAGGTTAGCCAAGAGCATATTAGATTTAAAGTTCATATCCTATGTTATTATTGTAGTATCATCTTCATTTCATTTGTATCACCATCACGCCCAACTGCAGAATTACAGCGCGCTTTATAACAAGCTCTAGAACCTTTGGACTGAATATCAAGCGCACCGACATGTTATGTTTTCGTAATCTTGCCAGCCAACAGGAACTCTGGCTCTGTTCTTCAAAGTAATTGCATGGCATGTTTCAAAACGCATATTGGAAAATGTCTGTTCAATAACCTGCCGCAGCGGCTCCGGCTACTGAGGAAGATCGAGTTATCGGTACGGAAGTTGACCACGCCGCCCGCGTTTAACTGGAGGCGAAACGCAAAATGCAACCGTGTGCTGTGCGATGTCAGTGTATGCTAAAGATTGTCTGGCTAAGCGGTTCATAAATCTAATGCGTATTGTATATTCCTAGCAGCGGAGGCAACCAAGTTTAAACAAGAAGTGTTCACGGAAGGTGCAGTGACAAGCAGAAAACACTCAAAAATAGTATCACTGATCAGGCCTGCTACACGGCACATTTAATGCCTTTTCCATCGAATGACGCTCGTTCAAAATTATATTTGTTTGCTGCTACATGAGAAAATATAATGACATTCGATGAAAACGACATTAGGCATCGAATGAGTTTGAGGTCTACTCATCCGAATGCGATCAACGAGGAAATGTGTTATGTCGACACCAGGCACTCGGGGAGAGGATACACCCAAAATAAACTACAAACGTGCCACCTGCATTAAATATTACTGTGCTCCTATAATTGTGCAGCTAGTCATATATGTGAAATATGCCAAATATCATCGTAAAAAAAAAAAAGAAAAAAAAAACTGGCACCCATCGCTGCCAGCCAACTCGTATCCACCGCACCCAGCGCGGACGGAACAGGTCGCTCCTGCATGCTGCCACGGTCCGTCGGCGCCGAGTCATCGACACGGCGAACTTCTTTCGCCACCTTCAGAAAAGCATGCTCTGTTGATCTTGAATAATAAGCGCTTAACCTGAAGAGGGAATAAAAATATTATCTTTACTGACGATCGCTGTTATGTAACGAAATTTTGGAAGAAGTGAGAACTGGTAATACGAGTAATTTTCTGCTCATCCGATTTCGTTCTCAAGCTCCGCTGCTAAGGCGTCGCCGAAGTTACACCTTCCGTTTGCTGTAAGAAAATTTGGGAGACAATTGAACTGATACTATAAGGCAGTTTTATGAATAATAAATTTACTATTTCCAAAGCGCTTCCAGCTACGGCTTTGATGCGAAATCGTTTAGGCATAGCGACGACTAGGGCCCAGCACATGGCCTATCGCCGTCGTCGGCCGCTTTTGCGGGCAGCGTCGTTGCGATAAGCTCGCCGTATACGATGTGGCAAGCGTTACGAATTTGTCATATGCTTTCTTGATGAGGCCAAGCTCGGGCATTTTTCGACGAGCCTTAATACGCCGAGCGAACAATCTGGCGAAAACGTGCGGCAGTCAACGGGGCTGTCGTATGGCGATACTCGAAGGCTCTATAAAAGCGGCCTAGGACAGTACACTAGATACCGCTTATTTTACGTGTTGCTCTGGACACTTGCTTCAGTGCGCAAAGTGTACGCGATGTTGAAACTCGTACGCTTTTCGCAGTCGAGCGCAGACGTGCGCACCTTCAGTGCCCTTTTGTAAACAGACGCCGCCGACACTGCCGCTAACTTCGTAATTGATAGTCCTAATCAACAGGCTGGTTACAAGGCATGCAAGACATGAATGTCAATTTAAAGGCTGCTTTCGTTTACAGCGCAGTCACCTATCGCAACATATTGAAGGCAAACCAACATTTGCATGTCAATTGCAGTTACCATACTTTTGAAATAGCATTATCTTTGGTCGTGTAGCAGCGCGTCGAAAAAATGACATTAACCTGAACAAATGTCATTCGGTGCGATAGCTTGCTTTCTGCGTCGAAAAACCACGATTCACGGCCGCCGTCGTTCTCGTGAAGCATCACTGGAAACTGATACAAACGTGTTCCTGGCAAGGTTTTATGTCTGCTCGTAAAACAAACTGCGCAGCAATTCTTCCCGGACATTGCTAAAGGTTGATTGAGCCACGACCAAAGACGAAAACACGACTCGCGCGCATAGACGCTGACATGAACAGCGCCCGACTGAGCCCGCCTACGATTTGCGGCTTTGGCGACAGGCGGCGTTGTCGGCGTTTTGCGCATCGCGTATAGACAAATTTACAATTTACGTTTCCATGCCATATCTTTCCTACTTGAGACATTATAGAAAGAACAAACAACGGACTTGCACAAAGCTCCTCGTCTGCAGCTTTCAGAAGGCATTCTTCATTAACAGGGTGCTTCGTGGATATGCCCCTTCTTTGTCCAGGCGGGGCAGTTTGCCCTGTGTGTATTTTAGTTCACTATACATCACTCGGCCAAACCTGATCCCGAATCTTGTGCGACGCCTGACCTTGAGGGTGTCCTTGGCGAAACAGCACGGCAACACTCTACCAATAGGCAAGCTATGTATATATCATAATACACCCTCTGCCCATACAGAGTCACCTTGGTGTACATCGTCCATCATGGTGGAAGTGACTGTCCTTTGGTTTCACCTTTACCGACGCTCTTTCAAATGGATTATCGGTTTAACCAAGCTGAGAACGATTAATTTTTTTTTTTTCACTCTAATTCTGGCGGCGATGCAGAGTTGTGGGTCCGGAAGGAGCGTTCTTCAATCGCGTGGGCCGGCGCATCATCTCGAGTTGGTGGTCCTACAAGAGCAAGGAGTCGTTCCGGAACACCACCCGCTGCCTCGGCCTGCCGGGCTCCGAGGAACTGTGGCGTACCGCGCTGTCCGTTCGTCTTTCGTGGGACATGTTCCGCGCTCGCCGGGTGGAAGACCGGATCGGTGAATTTTCCGCCGGCTTGCCTTTCGAGGGCGACGCCGACAGGCTATTCTTCGTTGCGTACTGCTTCTTCCTATGTGCCATGGAGGAACGGCCCGAGAGGCACGTGCACGCCACCACCTTTTCCAGAAAATTTTTCGTCATATGGACGTATTGTTTACGTTCCCACACATTACGCATAAAATAGTAACCGAGACTAAATGTAGCAACCCTCAAGAGAAGTGTTTAGTCTTACTCTTTGAGGGGCCAGTAGTTCAGGCAAAGTAATTATACCCCAAATGACCAGACCCATAAATGTACATTCTAAGCTAAACCACGTAAAACAGAACTGAATTTTCCACCTCAACCTCATAATCGGCAGTCCTTAATTCACACAGAAGCTAAGTGTGACTGATGTACTTATGTAGCCAGTCTTCTTTCAGAAGGTTCACTGCAGTCACTTCCAAACTGCTATTCCCTGTGACTTTTTTATTTCTTGTGGTTTCGAGTATAACACATTTAGTTGCCTGCCATAGAGTACACATACATTGATAGAAGGCCACAGAATCACCAGAAGTCGTTTACAAGAAAGTTGCGGAAACGTCTAGCAATTTCTTGCTTGTGAGTTTGAGGCTTGAGCACCGCACCGCCATAGACTTCCATAAGTGCCCGTGAAAGGTATTTTCTATTTGTGCCATTTCGCCGTCTGTCTCATTCAAGAGCTTAAATCGCTCTTGCTATGACAGCGACTTATTTAAAATCTCACTGGCGTCAATTGAAATACACCGTTATCAGTGCAGTAGTATTAGTAAGCAACTTTAGGATTCAAGCCTCCCGTGGGAAGGTCGGCGGGCTGCCGCGTCGGGGCGATCTTCAACTATCATCAGCGCTGGATACCGCGATCGTACGCATTTCAATTCGTGGCAAAAGCCTAACCAATTGTTACTTAAAAATGGAAAGTCTATATAGTTGACACATTTTTAGAGACCAATGTCCGAATTCTTTGTGCCTTAGATTTATTTCTTTTTCATACTTATCGCCGCAGGGCATTTCCATGCTTTTAAGTCTTGATGCTGCCCCAATGTTAATTCCGTAAGTATCGCTAGAGTTGGTTCGTATACATGGGTGAAGTTATGGCTATAACGGCACGTAAATACCTGCTCCATTTTAACTAACAACTTTACGGAACGTAATGGAGGTGCACCTGCCGCACGGGAGGCTGGATAATTCCAAAGTGTGATAATGCTTTCAGGGCAGTTTATCTGCATACTGTTCCGCACTTTCGCAGATAACTTTTTATAATGTCGTGGAAACAGCGAATAGACACGTCAGTACTTGCCACGAGGCAGTTGTGAAAGCGAAAGACGGCAGCGTAACGTGGGTGCGGTCTTGCAAATGATTGCGAAATAGCTGACCAGCAGTATAAAGCACTTGCGCCACCCATCCGCACCCCGGCTATTAATAACTATGCGTTGCTAAGTACAGTGCTTCCGCGTAAGCGTTAGGAAACAACACGCTGGTTGGCAACGCGATGCAAAGCGCCGAAGCTCTGCTCGTATAATATGCGACATGCTATCCCGGCGTTCCATAGGAATTCTGTCTGGGCGGATGTTATTTGTGCAGAACTTCCGCCTTCTACAGCTGTCGCTTCGCGCAGCTGGAAGCGCTGCTACATGCTTTTGTTCTGAGGGAAGTTCGGGCAGATAGGGCGGTTGAACAAAGGCATGTTGCGTGGGCGACCTATCTCTCTCTTGTTTACCGCCAAAGGATGCGTTTTATCGCGGCTCTGATTTTGAGCCGTATATGGCACAGACAGAGACCCTAACGGATATCGAAGCACCAATCATGATTTAGAAATCGGAAGACCACTGACTTCACCCTTGTCCACGGAGTGCAAAAGCGTGTGGCAAATGTAGACGGAGCTTGCCCGAGGCCACTCTCTAGTGAGACGGTCTGCGTTCGGAGAGGCGCTATTGCATCTGTTACACTTTTTGACGATATCGAAATCGGGTGATTCATACAGACGACGGCTCGCCAAATTGCATCGAAGAATGGCTGCCCACTAGCCGGCCAGCTGAGCGAAAATGTCAGCTTTTCTCGCATGGTCGACGGACTGAAGGCCTGATAAGAATATTTTAACCTCTTTTTGTTCTTTTCGAAGCATATTTTGCGTCGCTTTCTATAAGAAGCGGCACGTGAAGTCCTTGCGCATGCAACACTCTTAACCTTGAAGTTGGCGCATGATAGCCTGAGTTGCTTATGCGCCACTAAACCCAACACAACAACAACAACATTAACTGCGGTAGCAACTGCTGTATTCTTAAGGATTAATAAGTTGCTACAGAACACAGCAGTGGCGGATTTAAGGATGTGCAGGGGAAGGGATGGGGGAGGGGACCACTTTCAGCTGTAATTTTAAACCTGGAAAGCGCATAAAAACAACGGACAACAGAAAGAGACAGACACACGAGGTTTAACATGTCTAACCAACTCGCCCAAACGCTGCCATTATTGAGCTGTAATTTCTTTGTAGAAAAATCATTAAACGGATCGAGCAAGGTTTTCGACAAAGAAAGCCCTATAAATTTATTGATCAAGTAGCACCGCCACCCCCCTCTCCTCCCCCTTTCCCTGACTGTCCTCTGGAAGTGTCAATAATAAATGCGCCCCTCGGAAGGCAAGACATGGTGCAGTAGTGTCATTGGTGACCTGGCATAGTTCTCCTTTCTACTTTCCAGCTGAGTTTGCACCTTGCCTTAGCTGTAACTTGCGTATTGGTCGACCGGTGAATCTGGAGAGTGACTTGTAAAAGAATAAATAGGGCAGTTTGATATGTTCTTTGGCGCAGCAGTCGTTGACAGAAAGTTGCAGTGAATGACCTTAAATGGTTTGACCAGAACTTATTAAGCAATCAAACTTGGAAAAGTCGTGGGCCTTCTTAAAA
The DNA here is from genome assembly GCF_055883805.1 of Amblyomma maculatum. Lineage (NCBI taxonomy): Eukaryota > Metazoa > Arthropoda > Arachnida > Ixodida > Ixodidae > Amblyomma > Amblyomma maculatum. Next base: position 39,478,705 of record NC_139347.1, on the reverse strand, counting down.
CATGGAAGCATTGTCAACTACTGTGAACCGGTTCATTGGTTCACATAAAAAAGTGCACCATAGAAAGAATGGACTACCAGCAGTCAGATTTGTTCAATTTATTAATGTAAGTAGGCTTGCAAAAGGGTATATAATTTAGTGAGTTGGCACGGATTCACATTGTTGCGACACAAGGGCGATTAGCAACCGACAAAATTTATTGGGACAATAAGAAGAAAACAAAACCAAAGGAACAAAGAGCACATAACGTCCCTTACCACAAAGTAATACGTTTGAAATATGCAGCGAGATGCAGGTTTTTAATGTATCTTAAACGTACTATATTCATGAATGCGCTCAAAATATATTGAAAGTATACGTTCGTCAAATTTCTATCTCAGTATTCGAAATATATTATTAAAATTTGTCAATGTACAATATCCGAGACTATACTGCGAGCAATTTCGATACGTGAGAAAAATACTACACCTCAATGTATGCTTCGAGCATATATGTTTCGAATTCTTGGAAAGGTATATATGCGGTGTTTGCATGTTGGCAATGAATTAAAAGTTACTTTCGTACTTGTGCGGCTATTTCGTCTCCCGTACGTATATTTCAAATCCAACAAGAGGGAAGTCATCGAAAACATTTGCAGCACACTTCAAGGTGCCGTAAAACACTATAGTGCTTCAAATTATTTTTCGGTGAAGAAAAAGCTTCCTTTGCTACTTGTTCTTACCAGGTTCCCTTAGCCTGGTAAATTCATTGATATGCGCGATTAGCAGCCAGAGTAACAAGAATACACTTATAACCATCCAGGAACCTTTCCTCGAACCTTCTTATCAATAACACGTTAAAAATATTCAATAATGCATCACCATCAGAGGATATCCACTAGTACTTTGTTTACAAAAGTGTGTCGCGTATTCAGTCTAGCTGGCTAAAATACAGGGATTGAAATGAAAACAAATTCACTCCACCTAGGGTCAGAGTCAGTGTGGGCTTCCATTTGACCTTAAAGGAGCAGGACAAATCTGTTGCACTGCAGTTAAGGTGTGCACGGAGAAAAATGTGACATACTGTATCTCGTTTCCTATAAAACAGCACACAATGTCAGTGTGGCTAGCCATTGACCTTCAAGGAAAAAGTGGTGACTTCCTTTCCCCAAAACGTCCGCCCACTTGACCTCTAAAAAGGTGGTGTGACCTTCACCTGAATAAGCGTAGGTGTCCATCCAAAAGTATAATGCGCCTTCCTTTCTCCGAAGCCTAGTTTATAAAAAAAAAATTGTGGCGTTTAAACATGGCTTGAATCTGTAGTGATAAGCAAAAGCTGTGAGCGTTGCGGCGATAGCCTCTAAACACCGCCTTTTCAATCCGCGTTCTTTTCATAATTTTTCTTATATAATTGGTTCACATGAAATGAAATGCGGGAAAGCGCAAAACATATCTTTTAAGAATGTGTCATCCACACCTCGCTTCCACACCTCGCTCCTAGACCGCCTAAACAGTACCAATTGCCAGGCATCCCATACGCACGATAAGGCACCCAAACCTGCTGCCTAGCGAAGCAAGGAAAAAGTTTGTCTTGGCACTCGCCGAGATGAATTACTAAGTGTGACATTCAAGGTGCCACGCAGCCCTCAGCGCAAAGACGCCATGCCTCCTCGAGGTGAAGGGCAAGATCAGGAAAGAACTGTGGTTCCACCCCGAACGAGAAAACGCCACCTTGTAATGAAGTTCTTGGAAGACTGTGGACACCCCATGGGGGAAATGGTCATTTCCGAAGTGAACTCGGGATGAATAGAAGATAGATGTTAGAAGCTCTGCTCGAGTCAGGCTTTGACCCACCTGGGTGGCGCAGTCGCCGCGTCCTGGCACTGTGACCCCGCCCTGGGGACCTGGGGAGGGGGGGGGGGGGGCGGAGTAAGCCAGATTTTATGAGAAAAGCCCGCTCCCCAAAAACCCACCACCTGTGGTGCGGAAGGCTTCGCCCGAGGTTGCCGTAGGATGATGATAGTTGGTTGAGGCCTGTACCGTTGTGGCTTGCAGTATAGAGACAGACAGAGATCTAAACGTGCGCCTCCTTGAACATGCTGGTCGCTTGATTGCTGTTCGGGGACATATACACTTGACCAAGCATGTTAACAGTCACAAGTGCACACCACATTTCGAAAAAACGCGCATTCTGTGCAGGCACAGAGACGAGACAGCCCGAAAGGGTATGGAAGCTATTAGAATAATAAAATAAGCTGATAACTGCATGAATGCGCTATCGTTGTTACTTGACGCACAGTTCAACTATCATGAAAAATGCACTTTCCTTGTGAAATTGAGATAAGATTTGAATCGTTAGGATGCTCCAGGTGCATTTTTTTTTTTTTGTCACTAGGTTTTATAATCATCTGGACTGCGCATGTAATGTGCTTTTTGTTCCTTTTGTACAGTTCTCTCATTATTTCTATGTATTGCATGTCCCAATAATTTTTATCAGTTGATAGTGAGCATTGTTCTGTTTGATTTCGTCTCCGTCTCCCTCCTTGTGGTGTCGCAACAACACGGATAAGCAGACTTGTGATATCATTCACACAGTGGACTGGTCGCGGATGGGCTGATCACATCCTGTCAGCGCCTGTGAGAGTTTTGCGTGTTCACAATGTAGTAAGCAACACGCAAAGGTGACCCGTTTTTCCCGTTTTATATCGGGTGCCACCACGTTGCGCTCCAATACGTCTGCAAGCAACTTCTTTTTGCTCCACAGGCCTTCGCCAAGGGACCTGTGTAACGTCCCTTTGAGGAACATCGCCGACTTCGCCAAGGTGTTCAACTGCAGCGCCTCTTCTAGCATGGCCTTATCGCAGCGTTGCCTCGACCAAGACCGAGCGCCGGGTGCGGCGTGATGACTCCAGCCGGAGTTCTTCGTATTAATGTTCAACAGCGTAAACTCAAGTTGACTGCGTGCTGCGGAGGGCACTGGCTGGTCAGGGGGAGAGGAGAAAGAAAACCATTCCTGCCGGGCGAATCTGGTGGACACATACTAGTGAAAACGTGATATAAAGTTTCTGGTGTCTACAACTTCTTGTGTTCACTTATTTATAGCTCAAACTTTTCACTGCAATTCAGCATTGCTTCCCTAGTGGCGGCTGCGTCAGCTGCCTCGTTCCCTGCAAGACCCTGGTGGCTAGGAGCCCAGACGAGATATCGGCACGCGGGGTCCGTGTCCCGACAGCAATTTTGAAATATTCTATAAGCTAAGCGGGTGGTCCACCCTTGGGCGACGTTCCGGCAAGCCCCTCGTGAGTCGGTGATGATATATTTAGAAGTGTGGTCTGAGGCGGCGAGTGCAATGGCTACCTCTTCAGCGTGTGTTATAGATTTGGCCTTGAATGTAAGGCCATCGACTGTGTTCCCGTTGTGAACGACAGCGGCCGTGTACCAACCCCCCGGGTGGGGGCCCGAGGCATCCACGTAGAACACACCTGATTTGTTGCCATAATGGCGGGCCAAGGCTTCCACCCGCGCCAGGCGCCGCCCATTATGGTCTTCTCGTGACATGTTGGCAGGGAGAGGCCGCACTCTGAGGGCGCGTCTCCAGAGTTCTGGGATGCGGAGCCTCTCCTCTGTGAACTGTTTATGTTGAATGTTCCTCCGGGCAGTTTCCTCGGGACTCGAATCGGCTGAGGACATCGATTCCAATCCGGCCTACACATTCAAAGATATTGTAAATTTTTATCAAAACTCGCATCGCAAATACCCTAACCCCTGCAATGAGTTAGGAAAAGCGAACGAGAGGCTGCTCCTGCGCCTCTTCACTAACACAATGCTGTGCCCGGCAGTACTTGAACATATTGACTCACAATTCACTGGACAGTGCCAGTACTGTGGGGAGGTGGCTGACACCTACCACATGGTATGGGCCTGCCAACAAAACCCATCCCTTCCCCCCATCCCTAACCCTTCCCGGGAGGACTGGGAGGCGACCCTGCTCGGCTGCTGCGACCTACAGGCCCAAAGGGCCTTAACGCGGCGTGCGCGGGCGGCGGCAACCGCCAATGGGGTCCCTGACTAGGGCCTCCACCCAGTATTATAAGCCCGAAGCCCTTAAGGCTCCGTGTCAAACCTACCAATATGAAATAAACGTTTTCACCACCACCACCCCTACCTAGTGGCTTCTGTACCAGCAGAATAAATACTTGATAAGTAAGGCTGAGTGAGTGAGCAAGCTAGCGAAGGTGAGAGAGGGAGATCAAGATATCCAGGAAGGTGACGACACGCTGCATTTGGCGATGTTGTCCCTGCATCACGTTGCCACCATGTGTCGTTTATGTACCGGGCTTCCTGCGTGTCTCTTGCGGTCTGTTTAGGTTTTATAAGAGGGGAAAAAAAGAACCGGATTTTGTGACGCTGCAGGGCTTTAGAAAATGAGTTTTTCTTAGTTTCAAAAACTGCTGTGGCATCGCCTTGTTCACGGCTTCGAACTTACCATTGGGACGTAGCAATCATCCAAGTGTAGTAATTAAAAAGTTAATTAGTGGGCTTAAAATACGTAGCTGGATCATTCCTTTTTCTGAATTCAAGAGATTTGTACGGCTTATCGCGAGCAGTTAAGTTTTGGTGTGAGATTATGGCTAGATGTGGCAGAAAAGCTTCGCCGCTACAGTAAGTAGGGTGTATTTATCACCCTTCAATGGCGTCAGATTTTGTCGTCACCTTGCACCTCTTCTGACAAAATTTCAACCACTCCATATCAGAAGCCCCTAAACCTGCCCCATAAATCACACATCATAAAGCTCATAAGTATGCACGGCGTCAAAAGGGAGGCCAGTATAGTATCTATAATCACGCGAGCCATTTACACTTGACCACGATAGATCCGTGGGTAATTTTGGTCCCACTTAAATGTAACTGATACCAATACCAAAATTTGTATTTGATCTTAGCAGTTTAAGGCGCAATAATAGTAATAATTGGTTCACAGGAAGGGAAAGGCGCAGTATCTGTCACATAATGGCTTCTTGGTGGTTCCTTACCGTCTCCCCCTCCCTCGCGGCCTTTTAAAACAAAAAGGCACTTCTCCTGCAAAAAGCTCTGAGACTGTGTGTGTGTGTGTGTGTGTGTGTGTGTGTGTGTGTGTGTGTGTGTGTGTGTGTGTGTGTGTGTGTGTGTGTGTGTGTGTGTGTGTGTGTGTGTGTGTGTGTGTGTGTGTGTGTGTGTGTGTGTGTGTGTGTGTGTGTGTGTGTGTGTGTGTGTGTGTGTGTGTGTGTGTGTGTGTGTGTGTGTGTGTGTGTGTGTGTGTGTGTGTGTGTGTGTGTGTGTGTGTGTGTGTGTGTGTGTGTGTGTGTGTGTGTGTGTGTGTGTGTGTGTGTGTGTGTGTGTGTGTGTGTGTGTGTGTGTGTGTGTGTGTGTGTGTGTGTGTGTGTGTGTGTGTGTGTGTGTGTGTGTGTGTGTGTGTGTGTGTGTGTGTGTGTGTGTGTGTGTGTGTGTGTGTGTGTGTGTGTGTGTGTGTGTGTGTGTGTGTGTGTGTGTGTGTGTGTGTGTGTGTGTGTGTGTGTGTGTGTGTGTGTGTGTGTGTGTGTGTGTGTGTGTGTGTGTGTGTGTGTGTGTGTGTGTGTGTGTGTGTGTGTGTGTGTGTGTGTGTGTGTGTGTGTGTGTGTGTGTGTGTGTGTGTGTGTGTGTGTGTGTGTGTGTGTGTGTGTGTGTGTGTGTGTGTGTGTGTGTGTGTGTGTGTGTGTGTGTGTGTGTGTGTGTGTGTGTGTGTGTGTGTGTGTGTGTGTGTGTGTGTGTGTGTGTGTGTGTGTGTGTGTGTGTGTGTGTGTGTGTGTGTGTGTGTGTGTGTGTGTGTGTGTGTGTGTGTGTGTGTGTGTGTGTGTGTGTGTGTGTGTGTGTGTGTGTGTGTGTGTGTGTGTGTGTGTGTGTGTGTGTGTGTGTGTGTGTGTGTGTGTGTGTGTGTGTGTGTGTGTGTGTGTGTGTGTGTGTGTGTGTGTGTGTGTGTGTGTGTGTGTGTGTGTGTAGGGGGGGGGGGTATTCATACTGCGTGTACACACTGGACCTCCAATATACTTGTAATATGGCGAATCGTCTCATGCGTAGCCTGTTGCGTGAGTTGGCCATCTGTGCCGAGTACATGAGAGCGTTAAAAGATCCCGCGTCCAGACCCAACGTCGGTGAAGTCGGCGATGAGCGAAAACTCCTGATTGGTCGAGAGCTTCATGACATCAGAGCCACATGACCTCCGCGGGACACCACACAATGCAAACGTTAGTGTGACGTCATGAGTGCAATAAAAGTGATTATAACGTGACGCTTAATGCAAAATAGAGGTCGTCGCATGTCTCAGGTGGTAATTAATTACGCAAAAAAAAATTAACAACTTTAGGACGAATTCTAACCCGCGACCCTAAAATTGCGAGCCAGATAAGCTACCGACCAGACCACACAAAATATGCTTGAACAGTTTGGGAACAAGCGAGGCTTTACACATATAGCATGGGGTCTTTCACCTAAAGTGGCATGTTGCGATTGTATTGCTATAATAGTGTATGTGTAATTAGGAATGTTGGCGCTTCATATTTGCTTTATTGTCTTGGCAAAGTGACACCGGCATGGGCGATCACCCGAACCCCCGCGACCTGATGTAGTGCGTTGCTGCCTCAACGGATGACACGCGAGCAGTATAAGTATAGTGCGTTGCCATAATTTTTGATCATGCTTCTCTGCAGCTCTCAAACGGTGGGCTGCGGAGCAAATGAAATGCTGTTGAAGCAGATGCTTTACCAGGAGCATGATACTTATGGCTGCATGGTTTGAATGCGTATCCGGCTATTCGCCGTGAGATCGATCTAGAGGTGGCGCCACAGTCGCTCCGATAGGGTGGATCGGCCAATGCTTCCAAGTTTACGGCTGGAAGGACCCGAAGCGACTCCGGATATGAGTAGACGCCGGAGTGGAGGACACCGGAATTTTCGACCACCTGGGGTTCTTTAACGTGCACTGACATCGCACAGCACACGGGCGCCTTGCTTTTCGCCTCCATTAAAAAGCGGCCGCCGAGGTCGGGATTCGATCCCACGTCCTTGGGCACAGTAGTCGAGCGCCGTAACCACTGCGCCACCATGGCGGGGTCTGAGTGTTTGCCGAGCACACAACGAGGCGGATGCTTCTTGCGGCCAAAGTCAGAAAATCTGATAATCTAGCACTGAGCCAGTGACAATGGTTTCCTGAAACCGAGGACAGTATAAGGGATTTCTAATTATGCGTGTGATGTTGATAAATGGTAAATTAATAGTGTAATTATATTCTACAATGCCAATAAATTTCACCATGTAAGGAGCCTTTATACACTTGACAAAATTTAGGAGTATATCAGCGATTAATTTTCAGTAACGTTAAAGTGCAAGGTATACGAATCGGTCGCTGCGAAGACATCGTCAAAAACTGCGCATGGGCGCTATCATGTTCTGACAAGGAATTTTGAAGGCTGAAGGTTTCTTTATCACTGGTATTATTAAACAGTGACTCAATCCTATGTGAAGCAAAATATTAGAGTTACTTCCAAAACAGGTGACGGATATAAAACAATTCCGGATTATACGGATTATAAAACAATATAAAACAATTCCTTATTATCATGCGACTATAAAGATGTATCTATTTCCGAACTAAACACCGATAGTTAAGACCGTATGAAGCTATTTTACTCCCTTTGTCAGAAAGAACGAGTTTGCTCGGAGACAGCACTTAGACGAAAAGGGATTCTAATTATCCTTTAATAATTAATTTAATTTAATAATTTATTTGGTGTAACAATTAGGTAATGGGAAAATATAACGTTCAAACATTTCTGTAAAGCGAAATTTGCTCACTGTGCCCTTGTTACGGATGCGCAGAAGCCTTCAACAGCAAAAAAAAAAAAAAAAAAGAGGAATGCATATGGCCCGGGGTTTAACGCACCAAAGCGACATGACGGATGATGTAGTTGCGGGCTTCGGTGTCGTTGGCCACGTGGGATTATTTAACGTGCAGTCAAATCCCACATCAGAGGAGAGCGCCTTTCGAAATGGCTGTCATTGAACCTCCCGTTCTCGAAATCAGCAGGCGAGCGCCCTACCACTGAGACACCGCGACAAAGGTTTAACAGCAAAAAAAACAACAACAGAAAAATGGGTACTCAGACAACTCTATCGTGCGTACAGAAGGCACAGAGTAGCCTCCTGCATTCTGCAATGGAGCAGTCTGCGGTCGCATGTTCCAGCAGCTGCGGTATTCCAAACAGAAACAGAAATATGCGATTTCTGAGCGTTTGCGTTAAGTTGGATTTACGGCAGCGGCCTGTATTGCTTTGACACAGCGCCCAACGACAGCACCACATCGTTTTAGAATCTCAAGCGCCGAAGACCGCGACTGACGAAATCCTTATCTAGGATGACGTACACGATATGGACAAGCATTTTGTTCTTTTAATGGAGCATTGTTCACATTTATTTTGCTAGAGGCAGATAGGTAAGCAAAACCGCACAGGAACAGCTAAAAAAAAAAAGCGGGCTGACACGCGACGCGAACACGCATCCACACTGAGTAGGGTTCGCCGCTGCGCCGCAAGGTGGCGACTCTTCTCTATCTCGAGGCCAATGACTAGAGTGAAATGTGCAACTCTGTACCTGCTCTACAATAACTTCGCTTCCCTCCTCTCCACAGAGCCCCATTCGAGCGCTAGTGTACTCACTCCCTCCCCTCCCACCGAACTCATCTGCCCAAATCCGAACTGACCAGTAATCCCATCCCAGACAATTCGGCTGATGAACTGAGCTCTGCAGGCGGCTGTAGTCTTCGGGGCACTGCACTAATGCTCCGTTCACTGTCTTTACGAATAAAGTAGCTTACTATTACTACTGTGCTCGCTATGAAATTCACCTCTGTCCCGCTGTGCAGGCGGCTGTTGTCATGGGGCAGGTACTTCGCGATTTCCTTTTCGTAATCTGAATTATTTAAATAGATCTTCTTGCCAACCCTTAATAAGGCACGTTAACGTTCATCCGCTGCCACAGTGAGAGAGCCGTGGACCCGAGCCATCTACCGAGTCCGAGCTGATCATACGCCGATCATTCAGGCCTGGTCTAGACAGCCGGGTCTCCCAACTGCTATTCTGTTATGTATTTGGTGGTTATGGTGCCATATAGTCCCTTGCATACCCACTCCGCACCGGTAGGTGAGATGCTGTGTAGTAAGGTGCCGCGTACTGTCTGATTTTTATTGCGAAAGCAGTACTGTTCACAGTTTGAGCCGTCAGCGTGGCCCGGCGGTGACCACCATTGACCTTTGACCTTTAGACGACCCCCGTAGACGACCCCAAGCTGGCAGGAGCTGCCAACTTGGGTCTCTCGTTTCACATGGGACGCTTATGTTAGAATCAGCCCCTCTAGGCCACTAAGGCACATTCATACGGCTTGGTTAAGGCTGGGCTTTATGTGTGGGCTGGAGAAGAAAAAGAAGAAGAAGAATGCTCGGTCACCCGCAGCTATTGCTTTCGCTCAATATTCGGTTCAGCAGCGTTGAACTCTTCTATTTTTTTTTTTCGCAGTAAACGATACCCTTGTGCACCTGTTTCGCGAATTCCTGACACAGACGAGATTGAATGAAAAGAAAAAAAAAGAAAAACGAGAACCAAGGGCTGACTACCTGTACTTCGTCGGCTCTGTGAACTGACTGGAATCTGCCCTGCCGACTCGTGATGCCAGGCCTCGTACGGCCTTTGTCGACCGTCTCCGCGAGAAATAAGATCGCGCGTCCACCGTAACACGAACTATAGGGCGGGACGCCGGTGTAGGTGCAGTAGTCGCGGCTCGGCTCAGCTGACGCATTCCAACAGCCATGCAGACTCGCTGCCACGCCGAGTCGCGTGACTCTGAGGCAGCCGTCCCTCTTGGGGCGAACGCAGCTGAGATGGGTTCTTTCCATGCAGGAAGCGTGGAGGAAGTTGTTTGTTCGCTGCGTGCAGGCACTTGCAGCCCGATGGTGCAACGTTCGCGCCTGGTTACGGGCTGTGAGCCGTAAATGGGCATGTCGGCCAAGGAGATGTGCGCGGTTAATCGCGCAATACTTTTGGCTGATATGCAAGCTAGGGTTAAATTACACGGCGAACATGCGTATGGTGTACAGGATTGACCGAATCGACTGACAGCGAATTTTCTTGGGAGGACTTTGTGGACTTTTAACGGAGTAGGGTGTGGCTCGGGAGTTCAGCCACGGCCATGTTGGCGACTTGTACTTTGCGCCTGCGCTTCTTGTGTAGAGCCCGCAGTGCTAGCAAGCTTTTTTTTTTTTTAATCGGTGTCTAACACGTACGTCATATCCTGTGGGATGCAGTCGCTTAGGAGGCTTGAATAAGGTGCAAGCTCAGGCGATGATTATTACATTTAGCGCAGCGATTTCGACCCGTTCATTTCCAGTCGTCAATTTGTGCGTACGCAGTATGGGGCAGCTATCGGCGCCAGTCAATTAGTGCCATCGAAATAATGTAATGCTGTTACGGTATGCAGAATCTAGACGGCGAAGACGTGTTGGTGCAGTGTATTGAACAACGACGACGCTGAAGCTATAGGCTAGGTTGATTCTGGCAGTGTCCCTGGCGGCGAAGTGTTGCAGTTACCTCTGTGTACTTCCCCGTAACATTTTGGTGTCCTTGAGAATATTTCCTTGAGCATTGTAACGCGCCAACTAGGCTAGCTCGGTGCTCTCGTTACCACAGGCTATGTGATGATGTTTTCGCGGTTAGCACAAGCAGGTTATGGTGCAAACAATGCATTGTGCGGCGGCTGACCGAACGTATCGATCCCGCCTGTGCATGAAAGAGAATGAAATTTCGTACGCACATCTCGCATCGATTTACGGCGAATAGCGTTAGACTACCATACGTAAGCGCGCAAGAAAATCGAGAGGCGCTGTTCGTCGCTCGATCTTTCAAAGAAGAAAACATCACATCCAATACCAATCGATAGTTGACAATGTGTCTAACTCGGTGGTTTTGATGCTATATAATGCTTGTCCCAGTGCCACGAGATCGAATCCTGTCAACGGCGGCAGCATTCCGACGGAGGCAAAATGAAAAAAGGCACGTTTGCTGTGCTATGTTATGGCGCACGTTAAGAAGTCGATGTCTTGTTTAGGGATGTTAAGCATATTACATCATAAAACACCATACCATATCACACCGCTGTTGAGCTCCCGGCGACTCTTCTTAGCCGGGATGGTCTAGTTTCGACGGAAGCGAAACCCATGCAAGGGGCCCGGGTACTGAGCGATGTCAGCACGTTGAAGAATCTCAGGTGGTCGAAATTTGAAACCCATGTCGTTTTGGGACGTTAAACACCCTAGTCCATACCGTACCGTACCGTACCACACTTAACGCGACAGCTATAAAGGCCGAATTCTACAGGAAATCTGGCTTGACAGCGTTGTAAGGAAAAATTCATGGTATGGCTCTGGCAGGTGGTATTTGACAGAAGGCATGACTGCGTACTAATTTATCAGCGAGTTGAGTGACGTCACATCAGGAGCTGCCAACTCGGACTTATATACTTTCAGGTGGGTGGGGGCTGGAGATTGGAATCGAATCTATCAAGACCCTCGGGCGATGAGTAAGATATGCTATATGTATATATATATATATATATATATATATATATATATATATATATATATATATATATATATATATATATATATATATATATATATATATATATATATATATATATATATATATATATATATATATATATATATATATATATATATACTTGCGAGTCGCGAAGCGCGTGCGATCGACTGTCGCATGCGACCAGGGAGCCGCTCAGTGCGACCGATCTTTACACATTCAAGGGCGACCCGCGGTCTCGTTCGAAACGAGACTTGTCAATCTTTACTATTCCCTCGCAACAAGAAGCCAGATGTGAAACCAACTTCTGTTCACTTCAGCTGCGGCACTGATTGCTTACCGTTTTACGATAACAAGAAGTCACAAAGCTGGAAAATCGAGCAGTGATCTAGTGGCCTGCGAAAAGTCGCTGATCAATGAGACAATATATGCGACAGTCGCCTTTAGGCTGTGCAGGCGCGTCCAAAGTGTTCTTCAGGTGGGCTTTCACATAACTGCGTCGTTTACAAATGTATGCTAATGAATGCGTGAGAGATAACAGAGGCACAAATTAAGGTATTTGAGATTAGCCGAGTATAACCAAAGTGGAGTCTCAAGCGGTAGCCATTAACGATACTGCTTCATATCCTTAAAGGCGAAGCTTAAGTGTCTTCAATTTTTTTTTTATTGCAGGGCGTCCATCGACACTATAGTGTTTCTTTTTACATCCAGTCCTTGTATGTGATGAGCGTTATCACATGCCGCCTAGCTCTGAGACATGAACTTTAAGAAACTGTATTTTCTTTTTGCCGCGTATCTCTTAAGTCCTGGAAGGTGCACTAAATGCGTAGAATTGCAGTTAGCCGTCTACTTCAACCTTCATCCTTCAAGCGGCCGTTACACCGGCGTTGGAGAGCAGATATCGCGAAAGAAATAGAAACAAATTTACCGAGTATACAGATGCTCCTGCTCACAGGGCGGTTTGGAGGCGAGGTCTGTACGCCGCTGCGGTAACCTCGCGCATAGATATGGTCATACAGCTGTGACAGCACTGATATTGAAACGGCCAGGTGAGCTGCAGTTTGAGTAGGTCAGTGATCGACGTATTCGTCGGACTTGCCAGTAAAGGAGCGTGGTTCGCGGTGATGCTGCCAGTGGCTATCTGCGAATGCTGCTTGAAAGGCGTTGGTGAGGCACATCCAACAAAAGTGGTGGCAATCCCAACAGTCTGCGGCTCCGTCGAAGCCAAAGGGGCCCGTATTTGTAAAACCAGTGCCTCCGCCCAAGCAAGCTGTTACGAACTCAGCACGCAGCGCGTACTGAGGCGTTTATTGGCAGGGCTGAAACGTATGCAGAGAGCTCAGCACGGTAAGCCCAAAGAGCTTTTTCTACTATACGTTCCTCTACCCTCCGCATCATCTTTGACATCAACAAGGGACAATATATATGTAGACAACAGTGAAAATATTTTCCGCTCATAAAAAGTGCTTATACTCAGAAGACATTTTTTAGTGGGTTAGAGATGCATTCACAGGCATTCAGAGTAACTTCACAATCCCTCTGTCATGGCTCTGTCTTCTGAAAAAAAGGGCTCGGTGCACTGGGAACTGACGCTCAAATGTTACAGGAAATGACTCGCGTCAACTAAAACTCCGACCAGTCCGTTCTACAATTGGACCTGTACATATTTTGGAATAATGCCGTCGATGGCACGCGGCCCAGCGACTCAATATATCGAATCCTCGCCATTACAAATCAAATCTGAAAAAGAAATAACAGTAACGCCGAAATTAGCGGCACTTAATGTACGCAGTAAATCGCGCCCTTTTGGATGCGTCTTGCTATAATTTTACCTCTTCCAGCCGTTCACAGAATCATTCTTAACTTTCATGCATGGAAATAAACACTTTCAACCAACAGCAACAAGAACCGCTCTCAGAACGCGCCGCACACAGCAAGGAGCACTCCGACGTTCTAGAACCGCGCAAGCAGCTCTCGAGTGTATCCGTTTCAAAGGGGCAGCACTCGAAGACATGAAACAGTACACAAAACCGTCAGCTCTGCATTCGCCGCTGTCACTCCGTGCGGTCCTCGAGATAAGGAGCTGCACCGACGCATCGTGGCAGCCTGTTATCGCCGCAGACTCTTGTATATGCCGGTGCAGGACTTCAAAGAGCGGCGCCTGCGCTTCCGCAGTACCCGCCTGCTCCCAAAGGGTTCTTCCACAAAAATGCCACCGTCGTGCTGTAGATCGTCAGTGTAACCTTGCGTAGACGGGGTTTTCGTGAAGGTCGCCATTCTGTCATTTCTTCTAGATGTAGACGCATGAGAATTATCAAGGCACATATTCCATATAGCATGGGTGGGCATCTTAACGAAGCAAAAGAGGATAGTATAAACGCCCTGGTCTCCTTCATGCAGGTGTTAGCACATTCATTACAAATATTCCAGTGCATTCAGATATGAATAAACGTTCAATTTTCTGCTTGATGATGTTTGAGGATGGCTTATTCGTGATTAATGCAACTATTACACTTTGCACCGTGTCCCTTTTTCTCGCTCATGCGTAGGACAGTGGCATGAGGATAAGATTTGACACTGTATTGCTTTATCCTCTCTACAATTTTTGTGTTAAAATCATTCATGTGTCTACGGATGATGCAGTTGAAGGAATGGGTGGAGTGGGGCTGGTAAGAGATGGAGGAAAGTGCTCTATATTGCCACCTAGCGTTGCCAGGTGGCGCATGACTGAGTGAAGGACGACGAAGTGTCGCTTGTGGGTTTTTGCGTCTGTGCTGCTCACCGCTGTTGTATCGGAGCTAACCCCTTGATATCCTTGATATCCTCAATCACCTTGTACGTGACATTCTGGTGGAGCTGCTGGGTAAGATCACCTATGCAAGAGTCTCCATCTGAAAGACGTCGCGCCAGCCCTGTGCCATTGGACACCCCCGTGCATCGCTGCAGTCGACGGCTCCAGGGACTGCCTCCGGAGTTTCAGCCATCACCCGCCGCCATGACATCTAGTGCTCCTGCTCAGCAGGTAACGGGCGTCGCACCGGCCTGTAACTACACCTTGCAGGCCCCTCGGGTACCGAAGTCTTTTCACGGTGACCTCTTTGAGGATGTGGAGGACTGGTTCCTTCAGTTTGAGCGTGTCGCTGCATTCAACCAGTGGGACGATGCTGCCAAACTAAGGAACGTCTACTTCAGCCTTGAGGATGGCGCCCGGATCTGGTTCGAGAACCGAGAACAAATGTTAACATCGTGGCGGGAATTCCGTCGTCAACTGCTCGAGGCCTACACTAGCGCGGATCGTCGCGAACATGCAGAACGTGCCATTCACTTCCGCATCCAGATGCCCAATGAGAGTGTCCAAGCGTACGTCGAGGACATGATGCGCCTTTTCAGGCGAGCGGATCCCGCCATGTCCGAGGACAAAAAGGTCAGGCACTTGATGCAGGGTTTGAAAGAGCAACTGTTCGCAGGCCTTGTGCGCAACCCACCGTCGACTGTAAATGGATTCCTTGCGGAGGCCACCACAATGGAAAGGGTGCTCCAACAACGTGCCGCGGCTTATAACCGACCCCTCCATACTGGCACAACTGCGGAGTCATTTGCATCTTCCGAGCGGCATCCTGATGCTTTGCGTGAACTGATTCGCAGTGTCGTGCGCGAAGAACTGAGAAAGTTCTGGAACCCCATGCAGCAATCGCCAGCTTCCATTTCTGCCATAGTGCAAGAGGAGGTACGACAGGCGCTCAAGAGCCCTCTTTCGCCTATAGTTACGAGCCCACCATTGCTGTCGGGGACCGAAAACCGTCCCACATATGCTGAAGTTCTGCAGAGTCAGGCTCCCCCTTCACCACCACCCATTCCTGCGCCGCCTACAGTTTCGCTGCCCTCAGTGCAACCAGTGCAGTACTTCGACGAACGTCCCCTGCCCCGACGCAAAGCCGACATTTGGCGCACGCCTGACCGCCGTCCACTCTGCTTCCACTGCGGTGAACCAGGCCATCTTTACCGGGATTGTCCTTATCGACGCCTCGGTCTTCACGGCTTCCGCATCGACGCGCCTCCTCCCCGGTTTGGTCAACGACCCCGAGTTATTGAAGAGTATCTGGCGGAACAGCGTTCATCTCGTTCGCAGCGTCAGTCCCGCTCCCCTTCACCAAGGCGCTCATTGACGTCCACCCAAGGTTCCTCGCGAGAGGGACAAGGCCGCTCGTCTAGCCCTGGTCGGGAAAACTGAAAACAGCGACCTTCGGGGGCGAGGCCGCTGGTAGTCGCTGCGTTGAAGACCTCCCGTCGTCGCCGCTTCGATCCGGCCGCGAGCTGCTGGTACCGTCCCCTAGGGAAGCCAAAAGCGTTTCTCTGGACATTCCTGTTATTTTAGACGGTCGTACTCCAGTCAATGCATTAGTGGACACCGGTGCGGATTATTCGATTTTGAGTGGTCGCATGGCGACTGTTTTGAGGAAGGTGCTCACTGCTTGGCCAGGTGTGTACCTTCGAACCGCCGGCGGTCATATAGTTACCCCAAAGGGAATGTGCACGGCTCGTATTCAGATTGACAGATATACGTTCGTCGTTAGTTGCGTCGTTTTGAGTGACTGTTCCCGTGACCTTATCCTCGGCATTGACTTTCTGCGAGAATACGGAGCAGTTATCGACCTGCGAAATAGCCGCGTCACAATTTCGATGGGACAATCTGCCGAACGAGATAGTAGCAGTCCTTGCAATGCCGCACTTCGCGTTTCCGCCGAGAGCGTCTCGCTGCCGCCGCGAAGCAGTGTTCTTGTGGAAGTTACCTGTGACGATTTCCGTGCCGGCGATGCTGTAGCGGAAGCGAACCATTCACTCCTGCTTGCTCAAGGCATCTGCGCTGCTCGAAGTTTATTGTCGCTTCACAATGGCCGGGCTGCACTCCTTGTCACAAATTTTTCTAATGAGCACCGGCACTTGTTTCCGGGAACTGCTATCGCTTTCGCTGACCCTGTTACGCACGATCCGGTCTGTTTTACATCCACGGCAGTCGAAACTAATGAGCCATCTCTTGACAACATCGACATTAACTGCCACTTGTCGAAGGAGAAACGGCGGGCCTTAGAGCTACTGTTGCTGGACTTCAAGCACTGTTTTGCTTCTTCCTCGAAGGTTCGTCAAACGCCCATCACACAACATCGCATCATTACTTATGAAGACGCTCGCCCTATACGACAGCAGCCTTATCGTGTGTCTGCCAAAGAACGAGAAGTGATCCAGACGCAGGTTCAGGAGATGCTGGATGATGGTGTTGTACAGCCTTCACAAAGCCCGTGGTCTTCACCAGTAGTCCTGGTCAAGAAGAAAGACGGCACTCTTCGATTTTGCGTCGACTATCGGAAATTGAATAATGTGACAAAGAAAGATGTATACCCGTTGCCGCGCATCGACGACTCACTGGACAGATTGCGACGTGCGAAGTATTTTTCATCTATTGATTTGAAAAGCGGCTATTGGCAAATCGAAGTAGACGAAAGAGACCGAGAAAAAACCGCATTTGTCACTCCAGATGGCCTATATGAATTCAAAGTACTCCCATTTGGATTGTGCTCCGCCCCAGCTACATTCCAAAGGATGATGGACACCGTCCTCACTGGCCTCAAGTGGCAGATCTGTCTTGTGTACTTGGACGACGTAGTTGTTTTTTCCGAAACATTTGACCAACACCTCGAACGCCTTCGAGCTGTACTGGAAGCGCTCCGTTCTGCTGATCTCACGCTGAAGCCCGAGAAATGCCACTTCGGGTATACAGAACTCAAGTTCCTTGGCCATGTTGTGAGCGCCGATGGGGTGCGCCCGGATCCCGAAAAGACTGCTGCCGTCGCACGGTTTCCCATTCCAGCTAACAAGAGGGCTGTTCAGCGCTTTCTCGGCCTGTGCGCATATTATCGGCGGTTCATTGCGGACTTCTCTCAAATTGCGGAACCTCTAACGCGCCTCACAAGGAAGGACACCGCCTTTGTGTGGAACTCTGAGCAGCAGACGGCCTTCTCTTTGCTTCGCGAGCGCCTTCAAACATCCCCTGTTCTGGCGCACTTCGATGAAGCGGCTGACACAGAGGTGCACACTGACGCCAGTAGTATCGGTCTTGGTGCAGTCCTTGTTCAGCATCAAGACGGGATTGAGCGAGTAATAGCCTATGCTAGCCGCACACTCTCTCGCGCCGAAACGAACTACTCTACCTCGGAAAAGGAATGCCTGGCGGTCGTGTGGGCCACTATGAAGTTTCGCCCCTATCTTTACGGCCGACCATTTAAAGTCGTCACTGACCATCATTGTTTGTGCTGGCTGGCAAATCTGCGAGACCCATCGGGACGACTTGCACGCTGGAGTTTACGACTTCAGGAATTTGACATAACTATTGTTTATAAGTCAGGCCGCAAACACGAAGACGCTGACGCGCTGTCACGAGCCCCCGTTGACACTGACGATGCTGCAGCCGATGGCGACAGCGGCTTTCTAGGAGCTCTCAGCGCATCTGAGCTCAGGGATCGACAAAGAGCGGATCCAGACATCCTTCCATTCATCGATTATCTGGAAGGGCGTGATACGCCGCTCCCTCGACGCCTATCTCGGCACATTGGTTCATTCTGTATGCAGCAAGGCGTGTTGTATAAAAGAAACTCCCAGAGCCAAGACAGAGCTTACCTTCTGGTAGTACCATGCGAGCTCCGTGCGGATATTCTACTTGCTTGCCACGACGAACCGACGTCTGGTCATTTGGGTTACTCACGGACGCTTGCTCGAGTCCGCAACATGTATTACTGGCCAGGACTCTCCGCAACTGTGAAACGCTATGTAAGAAGCTGTCGCGAATGCCAGCGCCGTAAAACACCGCCTCTGAAGCCTGCCGGATTTCTCAAGCCCATTAGAGCACCACGTATTCCGTTCGACCAAATCGGCATGGACCTCCTTGGCCCTTTCCCTTTGTCGCAGGCGGGAAACAAATGGATAGTTGTCGCTACTGACTACCTGACCCGATACGCTGAGACAAAGGCAATCCCTCATGCCACAGCTTCTGAAGTAGCCGAGTTTTTCATGCATAACATAGTCTTGCGGCATGGCGCCCCTTCCTACGTCATTACCGACAGAGGCACAGCTTTCACTTCGCAGCTCATCGACCACATATTTGAGTTGAGTTACACGACGCATCGCAAGACCACAGCGTACCATCCGCAGAGCAATGGTCTCACTGAAAGGTTAAATAAGACGATTGCGGACATGTTGTCAATGTACGTCGATGTGCAGCACAAGACCTGGGACGAGGTGCTACCGTACGTCACATTTGCGTATAATACAGCCCAACAGGAAACAACGCGCTTCACACCATTTCGACTTGTGTACGGGCGTGAAGTTCAGAGCATGCTCGATTCCATGCTTCCGTGCCCAGATGATGACCAGCTTCCGCCAGGTGCCCAGCAGTATGCCATCCGCGCTGAGGAAGCCCGCCAGCTTGCCCGTGTGCACATCGGGCGGCAGCAGACCTCTGACGCGCACCGCTACAACCTCCGGCACCGCCAGGTTCGCTATAAACCTGGGGACCAAGTCTGGGTGTGGACACCAGTTCGCCGTCCAGGCTTGTCAGAGAAACTCCTTTCCCGCTACTTCGGGCCGTACAAAGTGTTGCGTCGTGTGAGTGATGTCAGTTATGAAGTTATTCCAGACGGCTCCGCACTTTCAAAACGTCGAAAGCCCAGCTCGGACATTGTGCACATTGTGCGGCTGAAGCCGTACTACCAACGATAACGCACGGCCACCTCCTGTGACCACTCTCTTACTTTCACACCTTTCTCGCCGCCCGTCTTCACTTTTTTTTTTTCCATTTTTTTTTCGGAAGGGGGAGTAATGCCACCTAGCGTTGCCAGGTGGCGCATGACTGAGTGAAGGACGACGAAGTGTCGCTTGTGGGTTTTTGCGTCTGTGCTGCTCACCGCTGTTGTATCGGAGCTAACCCCTTGATATCCTTGATATCCTCAATCACCTTGTACGTGACAATATACAGTTCATGACATCGTTCTCCCACTGACAGCAACATGATGAACGTCACAGAGCCGCTAGGCAAGGAGTGCTCCTGTCAGGTCCAAGATGAACGTCAGGAGAGCCCGCCAGAGGCTCTCGGCGTACTTGGTGGGCACAGCGAGCTCGATGCATGACCAGACCCGCAGAGAGGTCGGCCGAGGTCCCAGCAACACATGCGGTGTTGAGGGCGCGTTGCCGGGGGGACTATCTGAGGCAGCCCCAGAGCAGGTTATCCATAGGCCGGCCGTGGTGTGGCAAGTGATGCAAACGGTCTGAATATCTGGCGGAGCCCCGCCGCGATAAAGTAATAATAATAATAATAATTGGTTCACAGGAAGAGAAAGGCGCAGTATCTGTCTCACTTGTTTTTGTGGACACCTCAACTGCGCCGTAAGGGAAGGGAGGAAGATGGGAGTGAAAGTGGAAAGAGAGAAAGGGGAGCCGTAGTGGAGGGCTACGGAGTAATTTCGACCACCTGGAGATCTTTAACGTGCTCTGACATCGCACAGCACACGGACGCCTCTTCGTTTCGCCTCCATCGAAACGCAGCCCGGTGTAGCGAATGGTGTTCGGCTGCGGCCATGTCGTAGTTTTCGAATGCGGTGGTCAGCAAAGATGATCAGTTCGCGCCACCAAGGGGTCGAAACGCAGTCTCGATGACGTTTAGTCTGGTTTGGTTTGGTTTGGTTTGTGGGGTTTAACGTCCCAAAGCGACTCAGGCTATGAGAGAGACTCCGGAAATTTCGACCACCTGGGGTTCTTTAACGTGCACTGACATCGCACAGCACACGGGCACCTTGCTTTTCGCCTCCATCGAAAAGCGGCCGCCGAGGCCGGGATTCGATCCCGCGTCCTTGGGAACAGTGGTCGAGTGCCGTAACCACTGCGCCACCCTTCTTTCATAGTCACAGAGGCATTCGGAAATACAGAAGAGACCGAGTGGAATCTCCAGCGCATGCGCACTAAAAGATAACAACAAACCAATAAAGTTGATTCTTGTAAAAGAGATGGTTGGTTGGTTCATAGGAAGGGAAAGGCGCAGTATCTGTCACACTTGCTCTGTGGACACCTGAACCGCGCCGTAAGGGAAGGGATGAAGGTGGGAGTGAAAGTGGATAGAGAGAAAGGGGGGCCGTAGTGGAGGGCTACGGAGTAATTTCGACCACCTGGGGATCTTTAACGTGCGCTGACATCGCACAGCACACGGACGCCACTTCGTTTCGCCTCCATCGAAACGCAGCCGCCGAGGCCGGGATTCGATCCCGGGAACTCCGGCACAGTGGTCGGGCGTCTTACCACTGCACCACCCCGGCGGGGCTTGTAAAAGAGATATTTGGGAATTCATTATTTTGTTCATCAGCCCGGAGTGTCTACGGTCCACGCAGGCCGGGTCTGCACTGCGTGGAGCCCC
Source organism: Amblyomma maculatum (assembly GCF_055883805.1). Lineage (NCBI taxonomy): Eukaryota > Metazoa > Arthropoda > Arachnida > Ixodida > Ixodidae > Amblyomma > Amblyomma maculatum. The sequence goes on along the minus strand of NC_139347.1, from coordinate 39,457,617 downwards.
ACCTGATAGGCCATCCAAATAAATCAAGCAATCAATCGAGCAGGTCGAAAACAAGTCTATTCTGCAAGTTTGTTTCAATTTAAAATTCCACAGTTAGACCCTCTGGTATTTCTATGTAAGAAACGATCTACGTCAGATTTAAAACGGATGACCAATGCGTGAACTCTCCGCTGTTGAATTAACATTTTTGTTTTACTTGAAGACAGATGCATGTGTGCATGGCTCGTTTCCATAGCGGTGCGAATCTGCCCAGCGCACCGTCCTGAAGTGACAGGCACGCTGGTTCTAATAAAGAAAAATTTGGAGGACGCTTAATCTTCGCCTTCAAGAGTGGAACGTGATAGCGTTATTGCACCTCGTTCGCACCGCCCACTCATTCGCTCGGTATGCTCTTGAGTCACACAAATACATAGTTTTCATGCTCAACACTTCTAAGTGCACTGTACAACTTTTTTCTAATTATTTGTTCAAACAAGTGCTTCTCACAATCTACATTATTGCACTGTGTTGTGCACACTAAAACGTTCCTTGCTCCCGTGTTCCTCTACTGGAACGCTTTCCCAGCAGAAGCGCTACGGCGCAGCGATCACGTCAGAGGCGTCCGGCATCAGACGCTGCACTAGCAATCGCGCTGTGAGCGGAAAGAGGAGCCGCGTCGCCACCACTGTTCGAGTGACGCACGCTGGATGTTGGAAGGGGAGAGAGCGAGAAAACTTATTAAACGCAAGGGTATTGGGGCATCCTCGCACCGGTACCCGCGCGGCCCGAAGGGGAGAAGCGGCTGAGCGAAGATAGTGATCTAAAGAAAGGAAAGACGCTTGATTCTACAACCCGTGAGGGTGCACGACGAAACAGGGGCGAGTGGCGCGCCACGTGTCGGGGCAGCATTGCGAGGAGGGGTTCTTCTGTGCTTGCCGCAAGATGGCTCTGCATGTGCGCAGAGCGCAGAAGAAATGTAGCGGAAACGTACTTCGCTACCCGCGTAACTGCGACTTCTGTAAGTAACATGCTCATAATTACCGATATACACCGCAGTATAACGTTCTACGGCACGTTTCTAAGGCAACACCGCATTCACTTAAAGTGAATTTTCATGAACCACATCGTGCAGCAGTTACGAAGCATTCTGGCATTTGCGGTATTCTAGCAGGCAGTGGTGGTCGTTTTTTAATTATAACTGCGATATAGTCCGTCATGGAATCCGGGATTAAATATACTCAGGTGGCATGCGTTGGCAGCCAAAGCAACGGCCACCCACCTCTATCGCTGTTTCCGTATTGTCTTCGAGGAGGTGAGGCCATCATACATTTGCTGGTGGGTCACAGCCGCCAGCGCATATATATGGCCTATGACTGCTGCGTCTGCGTACTAGGCCCCAGGGTACTGGACACATTTCTCCCGGCTGTATTTGGCTTGCGCCTGCCGGCGGCCTAGCTTATGGAACGGAGGATGCATATTGCGGGGTGGGAAATTGGTTGTGAATGAATTTGACCACCCAGAAGGTGTAGCTTGCTTTTAGTACGAGACCTTGAAGGCTAGATAGGTTAATGTCCATGAGAATCGTCTGGCACATGCGGGCAGCTTCCAGACTATTGAACTGGGTGGCGCGCTGGGCGGCAAGGGGTTCTTCGGCAGTATTACACGCGCCCTCAACTGCAAAAGGCATTCTGGAGAAATATGTTTGCCTTTTGACTGCGTCTGACCGGCACAGGGCCACCTACGGTACCGAACAGGCAGCAAGCAAAGAAACACATGCCCAACAAAAGCAACTGATGTTTAGTTCAGATGTATTGTTTTCATCAAAAAGCTACGTTTTTAGCATTTCAAGAAACATTAATACGGTTGCATCCTGGTTGCCTGCAGGTGAAAGAAGCACAGCCAGCTAGAAGCAACACGGGCGCTGCCAGTCGGTCGAAGGTTCACGGCAGCTGCGGCCACAACCAGAAGAGGCCAATTTATGAGGGCTTCGACCTATGTGCTAAGGAACTCCTTCGGAATCAGAGTCACTAGCCATAGCCATCACCATCAAAACTCAAGACCAAAGGAAGGGATCGAGTCATCGAACGCAGTGATGGACTCGATCTCAACAAGTCTGCAAGGACTGCCTTGCTGGAAGACCTTGCGGAAGGGCAAGCACACTATTAAATATTCTCACACAGCATAACATGCATGGGACATGAGGGCCTTGACGGAAATGAGGTGGCGAATGGCCTAGTGCAAGCTCACAAATTGGGCGCATGCCCCTGCTATACGCCACCCTCTCATTGAACCGTATAGTAATAGGATAGAACGCATTTGGCTAGGAATAAGACATTTCTCACCGGCACACAAACAACTGTACTCATAGGACGCTATGGACCAGAGCGGAACACATAACACACTTCCTAATCTCCACATTTTAAACAAACTTAGTCCTACAAAATATACTTAAGTCCATTGTGCGGAGCTAGCCCAACGTTACGTCTTAATTGGGACAAACCGGAAAGTTTAATGTCACACCCGATACGTGAGCAGTGGAGGCGGCCCTGACCAGAGACAATCTGGACTCTTTCGTATCAATTATGTTTCATAAAAGTTAATTCTCTCTTTCTCTCTTCTACCTCCTTGCCTCATCTTCCTTGTCCTGCATGGGGATTCTCCAACTCCGTTACAATATTGCATTATATGAATCATTACAAATAGTTAGCTAATCGCCTCTGTTTATTCAGCGGATGAGTTGCACGTCAGCGCAGCTTCACGTGTTGTGTTTTGCAATATGGACTTCGCATGAAGCTTTTATTCGCCTTGTGAAATAAACCACTTTATCGTCCATCACCAATATATATCTATCGGCCGCCGTACATCAGGCCGATCCCCATATAAAGCTTCCTTCGTCAATTCTCTTCATCTCTCACTCTCTCACTCACTCGCTATTTCTCTCTCTTATACACCATGGCTGTGGGTCAGAACTGCTCGGCTTCTGCAGCGGACAAAGCCTTCATTGCGGCACCTATATTTTTAGTAAACGACATCCACAACCCCCACCATGTGGATCAATTCTGACACATGTTTGGAAGCGTCATGTTGGTTTACGTTGAGCCAGCTGGCTGCTGTCTCGCTAATGTAACGACTAATAGGTAACGTATAAGAAAGTAAAAAAGAAGTATTAGATGATCGAGGCGGTTACTCCACCATAACTGAAGGATAATCCAATTTCTGAGAGCTTCGCTTCAAATTATCAGTCTCGCTCGACCGAATCTAACTGGCTCTTTTTTAAATCGTAGACGCACCGGCTAACTACGCTAAACATTCCAACAATTTCACTAACTGAACACGTGTAATCGTATCAGTTTAATACTAAATAATATATCAAGAAGCGCCTTTCCCACCGTGTTAGCCTTATTAAATTTTAGCTCACCTGGTACAAATCCTAATTAGCCGCTAATGCCTAGCTACGACCCCGGTGTATTATTCGAAAATCGAAAGTTTTATTCTGTTACCTTACTTTCCATGGTACATAAATACCCCAATTACTTTCGGAAATGCATTTGTCTCAAGCCTCCAAGATCATAATGTACCTTATTGTGATCTCGGCGGCTTTCTGATTCTGGAGTCACTAATGCATTAAACACTGCATTTTGGTCCATGTTCACCCATGAGCCTCTTCATAATCTTCCCGGTGCACCTTGTCACAATACAGAAATAATCTTCAATCCCAGCGGTATCGTTAACATTATTAACTCATTATAAAATGCATAATCTGCTGGCGTTGACGGTATTAATGTCAAAGTTTCATAAAAATACTGAACACATATGCAGTTAATCTTATCACTCATACTTCAACAATACCTTATCATTGAATTTGTTCCAGCAGAAAGGAAGATTGGCAGAACAATTCCTGTATTTAAGAAAAGCAACAGAACATCTCTAAACAGTTATCGACCTATTATCATCACTTCCATCTGCTCCAAAATCGAGTAACATGTTTCTCAATCGAGCGTCGCTGATGCTGCGTTGATAATTTTCTATCGGTTAATTTTTTCAATCCTATATCGGTTAATTTTTTCCATCCTATTAAACATGCTTTTCGCAAAGTGCGTTCATATGTAACACTAAGCTCGCTCTTTTCCTACAAGACTTTCATCCTTTCATCGACCAGAACATTCCTGGTAACACCATGTTTTTAGACTACGCAAAAGCATTTGATAAGGTCTCCCATAAGCGCTTAATACTTAACTTTATTCTTTTATTTTCCACACACTCGTGTTGGAACAGGTCCGATGATTCCTGAGTAACTGCCAGTAACTGCCAATAATTTCATGAAGTAAGATTAACCGGCCAAGAAGACGCACACAGGAAAAATCGACACAGGAAGAAGGAGGCTGGTTCTTTCTTTCTCCAGCCTCTTTCTTTCTGTGTCGATTTTTCCTGTGTGCGTCTTCTTGGCCGGTTAATCTTACTTCATGCAATGCACCAACTAGCCCAACAACGTGTTTTACTGCCAATAATTTGTTTACGCGAACTCAAGTTCCTTTTTGACGTCTCTCTTTCTCTCCGGGCTACCGCAATGAAATGTGCTTGGTCCTCTTCTCTTCCTAATATATATTAACGACCTACCTTATAGCACTCCGTATGAAGTTCGCCTCTTCGCTTATGATTGCGTCATATATCGCGCCAATAACTAATCACGTAGGAGCTTCCACCCTGCAAAGATTATCTTAGCAAAGTACTAGAAAGGTGGGGCATATGACTCACGACACTCTATGTGAGTAAGACTTTCCAGCTATCATTACCCTGCTAGCATAACTATGCGGTTCTATATACTTATCTCGTTAACAATAACCATGTTATCCTTTCTGACTCCTGCGAATACTTAGATGTCCATATCTCTAATGATTTAACTTGGACACGTCGGGCGTAACTCTAGGGAATTGATGTAGCTGATGTTAACTACTCACAATCCAACCATCGAACTCATTCAGCCTAGACAAACCTCACAAAACCTGAAGTCTCTTTGTCACATTGTAAAGTCCGAATATATTTTAATCTTGATCACAAGTTAAAGGTGACCCCGCAGCCTATATACCTGCATGGCGCACGGAAAACAGTAAGCCTGCATTCGTGTCATGGTGCTCCGGATATGGACTATAAAATGCGCATTCGATGGTACCAGGACCAGGGGTCACAAAGTGCGCAGACGCGAGGCAAAGAAAGACAGCTGGGCTCCCACGCGTCGCTCGCCGCGGGCGGGCCCTCAGTACAGCTATAGTGCTGTACAGCGCTGGCATCGTTACGCACAACAGGCAGCTGCGAGCGCTGTGGTATGTAGCTAGCACGCCTTGAACGGCGTCCACCGCGGCAAGCTCTCTCCAAACAGCATTCTTGTCGCAACCGCAGCGTTGTTAACAGCCAATCCTGCCAAGAATACGCTTCTCGTCGGTGGCCACGCCGGTCTGCCGCACACGCGTTAAAGGTCGTTCCCATCGACCTGCTTGCTTCCAGTTCTCCACTCCGACGGCAATATGCTTGCCCAAGTTGCGCAAGAAGAGTCGGCCTCTCTTGTTTTTTTCTTTGGGGGGAGAGGGGAGAGGTGAAGTAGTGCCATAGAGAAAGAGATTGTAGTGCGCTGAAGGAAGCGATTGAACGAGGAGTACGTGTAAGCACTAGCTGTCCGTCTGTCGTTGAAAGTTGTGAAGGCTGTGGGAATTGACATTGAGTGAAGCGCATTTATAATTATCTCCACCTGTTATTCCACCTTCCACCTTATTTCCAATTATTTCCACCTGTTAATTCTTTCTGAAGGCGTTGTAGAAGTGTAGTGTAGAAATACAGCAACAATTTCTCGAGGCGCATAGTCCTACTTTAAGACATGAATGCATTTAACCACTGCAAAGGCGCATTTTTAAAGGCTGATTTTGCTCATCGGCCTAATCGTTTTCAATACAGTTGATCTTATATTGGACTGAAGTACAGGCCTGATTTAATAGATCGTGTAGCGCGTTCAACGCAGCATAAAGACCACTGCATTTTTTCTCCCGTGCAAGCTGTCATTGCCAAACGGCGTGTAGTAAAGCGATTGCTGCGCTAGCTCTTATAATGACTTATGCCGCTTAGACTTCCTACTTGTACGAGCTGAATAGACTGAAAGCGGTGCGGTGCACACGGTCGAGGTCGATGGGTGTATGCGTGAAGAGATAGAATTGTGCAGCCGTCACTTCAGTATTTCATCTATCTCCGCTGCTTCAGGCCTGCTCATTATTATTTTTTTTTTTCATTTCGTGTAGCGCTGACCAGCATGAGCCAAATAAAAGAGGAAGAAGAAGTATGCGAATGCGGATCTCGAGTCTACCAATCTGCGCTGCAAGTCATCGGCTTTTTTTTTTTTTCTTTCCTGTCTCTTTTTGCCTTGATAGGGCTTCTTGAACAGGTCTAATGTGAAATACGCCGTTAAGTTGCAAAATAATATAATACTTCGTCTCATGGGCCTTGCTTGGGACATGTGTCCTACTGTCGACGTCCCCGCTGCAGGTGGGTAAGCACTCTACAGGACGGCTAACCAAGCGAGAACTCGCGGTTTCCTCGTGGCTATCACAGCTGTGAAGTGTATCGCAGGAGGTCTGGTTTGAGCGGCTCATTAGCGAATACGTGGAGAAAGCGAGGACAAAGGCACACGGAAGAGTCGCTTAATTGGTGATCGAAGAATGGGGATCGAAGAATGGAACACAAATGGCCTGCAGGGTTATAAACCGTAAGGCACGCAAGCCAGATATAGAGCAGCGTATAAAAATTGAATCGGCCTCAGAGTAGAGGCGAGTAACGCTTCATCTTGTTGGCAGGGCACTAGACTTGAAGAGCACACCTGCACGACGCAGAAAGTGAAAGAACTCCGCGGCCGCAATAAATACAAGGCTACGGGGTAAAACAAAATAAAGGAAAGAAAAATCAGACAAAAGATGTCAGGTCATGCTCTCCAAGAGCAAGGTTTGAATGCGCTAGCGATCATTTGACCACACTAACAAATGCTTGGCTTCTTTTTAAAACCATATTGCAAACACATCTTCTAGGCCATTGCGATTAACTACTGTTGACCACCAGCGCACGCCACTGTCTCAGCTACACCGCATTCTTATTCTTCGTTTGTTGCTTTAATTCGCGTTCACCTTGGCTTGTAATGTCTCTATCTCATCAGGCATATTTCGCTGCCATGGCAACTCACAATTCCTCTATTACCTCCTCATATCATAATCTTCTTATATCACTTTATCACTATCTGCATACTCGTCGTAATCACTTTTTATATCACCTTCATATCACGTGATAAAGCCTTTGTATCACTCGCTAAAACACACAAGCTATAGGTTCAACGCTATACTTCAAGTAACACGGCCACAAGAAATCCATGGGTTCGAGCCAGCTTAGACGGAGTTTTCAGGCTTGTACGTGTATGTGTGTGTGTGTGTGTGGAGAGGGGGGGGGGGGGGTATCGGCATATTTCACGCATGAAGACCACAAAGGGATATCGCTTAAATTGCACACCGCAACCAGCAATGCCAGCGAATTAAAACAGAAAAGCAAAGAGTTTGAAGCCAAGCTCGATCGATACAGATGAGAAGAATGCACGCCATCGGTTATTTTTGTTTCCGGTTCTACTGAGTACGCTAAATAACCATATCTATACTAAGACATCTTTATAGCACAAGCTCTGTTATTCTAATCTTATTCAACTCTCACTACTGAACAGTAAAGAAAAGTCCACACACTCAAGCTGACGACAGAAAGCAGCAGAAAAGAATGCCAGGTGAGTTCACTATATTGCGCTCCTGACGTCATAAAACAGCAATCGTCCATGCTTCCAGCATCTAAAGGGGCCCTACTACATCGGTCATAAGAGAACGCGCTCTATACTTTTGACAAAGCCTGTACATACGTATTACCCCGGCTGGTATACATATAGTGAATACAGAATTCAACTGGGGATATCTAAAAAAGTACATTATAGCGATGTGGTAACATAATGACCCCATTTCTCTCGTTGAATTCCGTCTGCATGAACATGTTGCTATGACTGTTGTAAACTTAATTAGGCTGAACTGCTTCTGCGTCAACCTATTTAGCATCCACTTCCCGTTTAGACTGGCATCCAGCCATCCGGCGGTCACGCGTTGCCATCTGGTTGTCATGCGGGTGGAACAACCGCGCTTCTACGAATGAACCCAAGGTCTGTTCCCTTACTATGACCTTGTAGAATATTTTCGAAAAAATAAAGGTTGAGCTGTCGCCAAGCGCAGGTCCCTACACATATCTTTGTAAGCACCATTGTTCTGTCCAGCGAGCTAGACAGCTATAACGACAAAGTTCTCTTCGACACACGTGACGTTGAAACCCCCAACCTACTTACATACTATCTTCGAGCACTGCATGACAGGAGGGTTCTCTCTATACGAATGACTTCCGGCTATAACGGCTTATCTAATCAGGCAGGGACAACAATCGGTCGTCTATGTTAAAGGCACGTGAAAACGTGAATGCATACGGTGTTGTGGCTGCCTGGTTGTCCATTGTAAAGACTGTGTTTACTTTTTCGAAGCCAAATATATTGCAAATGACGTAGCTAATGACCGAATCGAATACAAATCGAACAAAGAAAGAACCGAATCGAAAACGAATCGAATATTTGTGAGACCATTCTTTAGCTGTGTGAATACCTTTACAGAGCGAATATTTATTCGGAACAGTGAAGTGCTACAGCTAGCGGCGGCGATTTAAGCCATTGAGTTGAAGTTGTATAAAATTGCAGCACTGATCTCCTCTAGGGACACGAATACTCTACTACATTAACCCCATGACAGAAACAATGGCTACGAACAAACTGCAAAGCCAAATCTGGGTCCGTGACAGCAACGAGTGTTTGAGGCATGGCCTTGTATTTTGGGCATGAATGCAGGTTTCGCTAGGCCTGGCTGAGCCTTGTCGCTTCGCACGCTCTTGAAGATCATACATAAAGGTATTATAATGGCGCCCCACGAATGGACAGCGTCGGGACGCCAGCCAGCGCTCCTGCTCAGAGCGATCGCAACATCATGTATGCAGGCTACGCTGCGTTGGAGCAGTACGGAAAAATGTTCTAAATAACCTATTAAATCTTCGAGCCAGCCATTCAAAAACGTTTAGAAAGCTTGTCAAACGGATTCGTCTCGTTCCGAATTATTTGAATACGCTCCATTAATTTGTTCAACGAATAGAATAAAAATTTATTCGATTCGATATTCGAAAGTATCCCTTACCGTTGGGAGGAATATCAACGGAAGAGGTTTTAAATGTAGCTCAACGTTTTCAAGGTTGCAGCACCCATCAGTTGAAATCGAAATGATTCAGAGACTGCGGCGTGGCAAGAATAGACTAGTAGGACAGCGTTGGAACTCTTCTTTCAGGGAAACAAATGAATCAATAAACCAATCTAAGTCGATCATTCAGTTCTTCAACCCATCAATCGATCGGCTTTCCAAATAAGGAAACTATACCGCTGCATCATGTTGTGCAAGTCATAGCATCCATGAAGGTCACCATGCGTTTTCCAATGGAGAATTGTATTTTATGATACTGCCGGGAAAATATATATGCTGCATTTTCATGCATTGCCAGATCTGTTTCACGCGTCCAGCTTTCGAGGCATGCTCAGTACTCTTTGCAAAGTCAGGAGTTGATGAAGGCATAATTACCTAAACATTTATCCCCTGCTGCAGCAAGTGACGATAAACATTTTGTGTTTATCTGTGGCTGCCGAATGGCGGCAGGGTATAAACCAGAAGGATTGCCTGATCTCATTCTGTTTTTCAGCAGCACATAATGTGAGCAATAAAATAATTTTCTGGTTGACAATAGAGGCACAGTGTGTCCGCGCATATTTGATGTCATGAGCTGTTTCAACACAAGAACGCAATGTCACTGAGTCAATAACAATTTATCAGTTAAGGAAAAGAAAATACTATAAAGCCAACTGCACTTGACTTACAGAGAGAGGTTCGCTTTAATAGGGTGTTAATTATTGCTCGTACATTGCGACATCGGCTTGGGAAAAAAAAAAAAAAAAGATGAGTTCGAACCTGAGCAACGAAGATGACTAGACTTAACCTCATATAGACACTCGGTGGTAACATTATCGCTCAGACGCACTACGGCAAACCTCATTGTGCGCTGGAACTGGTTAGATATCAGCGTGCTGCAAAACAGTCCTATGTTCTACTCTGACCCGTTTGTGCCAAAGAGCCGGCCTTTCATGACAGCAGGTAACCGTTCAGTCTCTTATCGGGGCTCGTTTTGCGCGAACTGCTTGCAACGGGAGGTGTCACATGCCGAGACGGAAGTCGACGTCGTTATCGTGTCTGTCGCAGCACAACAATGAGTTGGTCTACGCACTTTTCATCACGCCACACATACTTATGTGTCCTTTAGCTCCAATGAAGAGCACTTGAGCGGCGTTTTAAAGCTAACAGAACACAGTAACGAAGCAGCATGCTGTTGTGTCAAAGGTCCCGTTTTGTAGAAAATCCAGCGTTAGCACTGTGAGCGAGAAATCACTACGGCATGCCTCTGGCATGTGGTATAGTATAGTTGCCAGGTGACATATGGCCTAGCAGTGATTGGTCGACGGATTGCATGACGTCACGAGACCACGTGGCATGTATGAGTTGGCAGGGGCTGCAAACTCAAGCAGCTCATTTGAGATGGGAGTCGAACCCGCGATTCTTGGATCCCAGGACAGGCACGCTACCACTTTATTGCTACTTGATAAACACGTATATTTAAATAAAATATAAACTTAATAGATATAAGTATATATTATTAGTTGGGGACTTAATTGTTCTACTAATTATATTCAACAAGTTTAAGTATCTTCAGGTTTCTACATACCTATGAGCGGAACATTTTACAAAGTACAAAGAAAAACAGAAATATCCGGGTACTGTACGCTGGGTTCACTTGAGCGAATATTTATATGCGTTTGGCAACACTGAGTCAGCCGAGGAATGGAACATAATATTACAGAACACTATAATAATATTCAACATGACACTGCCGTTCTACACGGAAATGCAGTCTCTTTCAGATATGCACTGCAAGTTAACAGAGTACCGCAAGAGATGAATTAAACCCGATCGGCATTGTGAAAGGTTAAACTTGCCGTTTGCAATGCTGTCGAGTTGGCTGCTCAGAAACACTGGAGCAGCCGCAACGAGCATGTTATTCCAAACAAGACACGCGAAATAAGTTCTCTCTGATGACATTATGTCGGCTTCGTATACTGAGATACCACCTCCTTTGTAAAGAGTGTTGCGTGTTGAAGCCGTTATAGACAGCTTACCTGTGAGGTTCTATATATCGGCGCAGAACGATGAGAGTTATACGCGTGTGCTGGCACTCTGCGCTGCATGGCTGACGGTATATAGGTTTAGAAGAACCGTCTTGCCCTGACTTTCATATTTGTACTCTTGCACTACGTGGGCTTCCCCCAGTGCACTATAGGGAGACTTGATCACTGACGCGTAGAGTGATTTTTTAAGAGGCATGGCCGCAATGAAAGCATTTCCTTCACATATATTTCTCAGGACAGCCATTGCGAGAGTTCAACCCGGAGGATTCGTATTTTAAGCACTACGGGCAGCACAATCTTCACAATTCACTACGCTGATAATCGACCACACGGTTGTTTACATCGGCAGCAACCTGCTGTTGTCGCATAACTAATTTCATTCGTGCCGAACAAATTTAGCGCCCTGGACTTCACATTCACTAAACATGCCCATTCTTCTTTTGTGTCGCATTTTCGCACCCGACTTGAGAAAATTTGACACACAAAGAAGAAAGTTGAGACGGCAGCGACTACGGCCGTCCTAAATTGCCTCGACGCTTGATTGCTTCCTAAGTCGGCGTTTTAGGGCTTCCTTCTTATTTCTTTTTCTTTTTTATCCACTCGCCTGCAGGGTGGAGCCTGAAGTACCATGCAGCAACAAAGATAAAGAGGTATGTGCGCGTGCTTTTCGCTGAGCCTGTCTTTATCCGCAGGATAAGCGCCCGATCCATCATTCGTGTCCGCTGCAAGTAGAGGTCTTCGTCTCCTCGAATATATAAAGACTGACCAGCAACGCTGAACGCATTGTATCGCTTACTCGCTCATGTAATCACATTATTCGATTGAACTTACAGGGAACGCGCAGCGAAAATAATGAAGAGCCAATCTGTCGATCTGTATGACCCTCAGTTGTCCCGTCTTGTTCCTTCTGTCGTGTGTCAGTGAGCGCAACTTTTTTTTTTCTCTCTCAAAATCATATCAAGTTACGCATGCTATTTAGCTCATTTCGATGACATGTAAAGTAGTCGACAAATGTTGCTCATAATGGTAAGAATTTCGCTGATCTCGTTTCATAAGTGGGAAAGAAAATGCTGACGGCCCAGCGTCGTCCGGATCCCAACAGTGTGCGCGTGAGCGCTGCAAACTCGTGCAAGATCGTTGAGGGGCTTTTCGGGCAAGTAGGATGCGCTGTTGCCGCGTGGTTGCGTCTCGGCGGAGACACGCGACACGTGCATTCGCGCCGTCTGAGTCACACATTTGGCTCGAACGGCAGCCATCACGCGCTGTTTTCCGATAACTGCAATGGCGGAACTCCTGTGGAATGAACCTGCATCAACTAACATTCAGCGCTTGACTATACTGACTTGTAGGAATGCGTCCCATTGAAGCCAGGATAGTACAGAGATCCGAGTTTTCAGCGCAAAGGCACGCGGCCAAAGGAAAGAAGAAGAAGGAAGACTATAGAGACGAACACAGCGTGACTCACAACTGTTTATTCCCCCGCCGGGGTGGCGCAGTGGTTACGGCGCTCGACCACTGTTCCCAAGGATGCGGGATCGAATCCCAGCCTCGGCGGCAGCTTTTCGATGGAGGCGAAAAGCAAGGCGCCCGTGTGCTGTGCGATGTCAGCGCACGTTAAAGAACCCCAGGTAGTCGAAATTTCCGGAGTCCTCCACTACGGCGTCTCTCATAGCCTGAGTTGCTTTGGGACGTTAAACCCAACTAACCAACCAACCAAACCAACAACTGTTTATTTTCCGACACACACGAGTTATATACAACCAGACGCGTGCCTTTGCGCTGAAAACTATGTCCTTAAATCTAGAATACCACCTAGCCCAACAACTAACTCAACAGAGATCTGATGTAGCTGTAGCGCTGCGATAGCATAGTAGTTAACAATACAGAAACAATACCATAAGGAAGCTGCCTAATTTTTTGCCCTCTCCCCCGAGATAAGGAATCGCGGCAGGAAAAGCTGTGCCGCTGTCCGTACAAGGCCGTGATAGCATAATAATTTAATTGGCCAGAAGTCAGATCGGCGGGGACGGCACCAGGGTAATAATAGAAATGGGAGAAGGGAGGGGGGGGGGGGTGGGGCGGTGGTACTAGGTTTTGGGTAGGCACGCTACGTAAGGTGGTGGTGGTGGTGAAAACGTTTGAAGGAAAAGCTCGGCAAAATAAATTTTAGTCCCGCAAAATTCCTGGGTGGCGGACACCACCTTGCTAATTTCGCACGCAGTCACCTCTGCAGAAATCACGTGACCCCTGCCAGCATTAGCTGGCATACACGTATTGGCACGCTAATGCATTTGCAGCTGCGTACGCAGCTGCGTAGTTTTGTAGCCTGAAACGTGAACTTCCGGACCCGGCGTATACGTATACGTCTCGCACGTTGCCATGCGGTCGCCGTCGCGCTCTTCAAAGTGGGGGGTTTCCAGGTAGATTCACGGGAACTCTTGGAGGGGCGGCTGGAAGGAAGCGTGTCTGTGTGTTGAAAAAAAAAAAAAAAGGGGGGGGGGGGGGGGGGGGGGGGCTCAGGACCACTCTCGGGGGGAGAGGTTCTATCGAAAAAATCTTATGGGGGGTCGCCTCGTGTAAAGCCCTCTCGCGACCCTTAAATATCTTCTGGTACGGTCAGAATTAAATGACTTGAGGCGAACGTTTCAGACCCATCCCAAATGCCCTTAAATGGTGAGACAGCGGGTTTTGTCGCGCAAGAAGTGGAAAAACTTTGCGTCATCCGCTACCCTTCCTTATCCCTCAGGCAAACAAGGGAACGTCGAACTAGGAAAGGTTTAACTGGCGTTTGCCAAGTCCTAACACTGTGCCGATCACTCCATTTCATTAGGGGCATTCTGTATACACGCCAGGGTCGTACGAGCTCTGCGACCAAACAGAAAGAATCAGCTGATTCTTTCTGTTTGGTCGCACAGCTCTCGTTCATTAACAAACACTCAGTGCAAGTAAAGTATCCGTTCACTCGATCGACTGGCTATTTTTAACTGTGAAGGTCGATTGTGCCATAGCCTCCTATATTACAGGAGGCTGTGGTTGTGCGGATGATATGTGCAGAACAATAAAAAGAAAAACCTGTAAGCCTGGCCCCCTTCTCATCTAAACGCCTGCTTCGTTTGCATCGATGTGTGTGAGCTTCTCACATCTATATTTTTCCGGTTGAATTTAAATGGCTTCAATAAGACAAAGGAGCCCAAAGAGACTCCCAATGATACATAAACATATTTGGCTACCGGGGCATTATAAAATGGTGGTGTCAGAACAAGCATGGCTGCTCAGCGCGGTTGCGCCATTTTTGGGTTTACGTGACGACATTAGATGTGGGCAGTTGGGGGGGCTATTTGACGGTTCTTGTAGGTACCTATCCACACATGAAAATCTCGGTGCAATGGGCTATCTAGTGCCACTGATAGAAAAGGCCACGTGCAATGCCAGCAAACTGTTCAATAAACACTACCACAAGGGTTGTTTTTCATTTTAGGTAAAAGCTGATGCTAGAAAACTGATCTGCTATATAATGTTAGCCAAACTGCATGAAGGGCGCTCAGAATACTGAAGTGCGTTCTACTATTGACGTGCAGTAGCAAAGAAACAAAATACGAGAAAAAATGACCACAACATCCATTGTGGCCAGCTGAACGGATGGCAATATCATCACGTGACCAGTTATACTAAGTCAAAACACGTTAAACTTGTGCAAATAAAGTTTATTGTTACTAACAACAATCACTAAAGTTACAAAAATTAGTCTTAGACCAAGCACTGCAAACTTTTTAAGAATAAAGTAGGGGGGACAAGCGGCTCCTAGAACAGCGGCAAGACGGTATAAAAGCACTCGCCCCGCCATTTCCGCCATGTTTTGGTCGATGTTATGCTTCAACAGTGATTGAACGAGCATCGCCAAACTGTTTCTCTCTTCTCCAAACTCTCCTTCCTATATCTTTCTTGAAGACCAATTAAGTTTGAGATTCCGAACGGGAACAAGACGACGAAGATGGCCGCCACTCAGCCCCGCCAAAACTACCACATCGATTGCGAGGCCCGCATCAACAAGCAGATCAACATGGAACTCTATGCGAGCTACGTCTACACTTCAATGGTAAAGCAACGCGGCCTAAATTTTTCCTCTAGCATTTAACTCATCTGCACATTCCAACGCCTCTTTGTTTGCGAGCTCCGCTCCTCAACGTCTGTTGTGAAGTACGGATTGCGTCACGACTTGCTGAGAAATCGGTGATTAAGCTTTTCGTGCATTCTCGCTTGGTGCCAGGCGTGCGGTACGGATGCAGGTGCTTACGCGTATGCGTTTTACTTATGCTCGCATCTTCGCTGTACTTAGGTAACCTTTTTAATTTGTACAGTACACGTGACATGGATGGTGTACTGCTCGCGAGTGTCACATGCGCTCATCAGTTCTTGGGTAACTCGTGCATCAAATGTGCTCGCGCCTGCGTCAACGCCCCCCGTTAACCAGAGACGGCGCAGATTACTTTGTAGAAATCTCCTCTAGTTCCCCTTGCTTATCACCCTCGATTCGGAATAAAGTCTCCATCATTCGGACTAGTCTCGGCTTGTCAACACACGCGGCGCAGTAAATTCGTTAGCAGCGTTGCCCAACTCGTGAGCAATCGGTTTCTTGGTTATCTTGTTCCGTGTCGTCTGCTATGTCCCTGTAAATGGCCGAGTTGGTACGTAACCATAAAATATGGGACAAACACGAAACTGACAGTGTGAAGTTCATGAAACGTGTGTTTATTGAAAGCGGCAATACTTTCGTTGCCGCTTTATTACGCGAGTTTTGTATTCTGACCATAGGGTAGCTGACCGCGTTCATTAATTTTGGAACGGCTGTTTATTCGCTTGTAAGCGCATGTGAAACTTGTTTACCGAACGGCTATTGTGCGGCTTGGCTAACGCCAGTGCTTGGCAAACTAGTCATTTTGGGATAACTAATAAAATATGTTTTTTAGAGCTGTTTGAGTGTATGCCTGATTGCTTCAGGTCAGTTCATTTATTGGTGGTCGAACACAAGGCTGTACGAAGTAGCAATAATTTGCTGTGGTTAATTTATGTAGGAAACGGCTCTCAGAAATTTGCGTATAAACTCTTCTTGTTTGTAGGCTTTCCCAAATCAATGGAACTGTGTATTGCTATGGTTTATGCTGTAAAACAATTGTCGGAATATTGCTCAACACCCTCCATTCAATTCAGTTCAGTCGTGTCCGACTCTTCGTGACCCTATGGACCATATCACGCCACGCTTTCCGGTCTCTCACTATCTTCCTAACATCGCATAACTTCATCTGCAGCGCCTCGAGGATGCCATCTAACCATCGCGTTCGCTGCCTACCCCTTCTCCGGTGACCCTCAATCCTCTATTATCTGTCATGATAAACAGCTTTTATTCTCTGTATGAAGAAGAGGGCCAGTAATATAAAATTAGTGTGCGCATGTTTCTGGAATCAAACGTTTTGTTCGAAGAAGCTCTTATCAACTGAACATATTTAATTTTGGTTGATGCACTTGTCATTATCAAGATCTGTTATTTTGTGCACTCAATTGTTAAGGGTATGTTGACAAGGCACGTGGCATTGGCAGCTTCTTTGGCAAAACGAATAATAAAGTGCAGGTGATGCAAGCTTTTCACCTGCACCTGCTTATGACCTCAGCTAAAGTGGACAAAACAGTGCCAGCTGTGCCACCCTCTACACTGTAATAAGGCACTTAGCAGAGGCTGACGTCTACCCTGTGCAATAGCGCTTTTGCTACTGTGAAGCCGTATCTTGCTTGTCTCACTTCTTCGTGTTGTTCCCTAGGCCTACTACTTCGACCGTGACGATGTGGCCCTGCCGGGATTTCACAAGTTCTTCAAGAAGAGCAGCGAGGAGGAGCGCGAGCATGCTGATAAGCTGATGAAGTACCAGAACATGCGTGGAGGTCGCGTTGTGCTTCAGCCAATCCAGAAGCCTTCGCAGGACGAGTGGGGCACTGGCCTTGAGGCCATGCAGGCTGCTCTGGAGCTGGAGAAGACTGTAAACCAGTCGCTGCTTGACCTGCACAAGCTGGCTACTGACCACGACGATGGTCAGGTGAGTCGTGGCATCTGTGTTGTGTCACAGGGCGGTGCGTCACGCTTGTG
Organism: Amblyomma maculatum; assembly: GCF_055883805.1. Classification (NCBI taxonomy): domain Eukaryota; kingdom Metazoa; phylum Arthropoda; class Arachnida; order Ixodida; family Ixodidae; genus Amblyomma; species Amblyomma maculatum. The sequence continues at coordinate 39,440,131 of NC_139347.1, read as the reverse complement.
ACGGTGGCAAGAAGGCTAGACCCAAGCAGTATGTTTGAAATAGTATGACTTTATAGGCTGACCTTAGATTGGTGTTCATTAACTGAACCTAAAGATATATATGTATTTTTTTTTATCAAAATAATTTTGGTACGAGAATTAGGCTGGTGAGCTTTCACCTAGTCTAAGGATGTCTGCAGACCAACTCTGTTGGGTTCAGTCTTGACATAAACTATGTAGTGGAAGAAAAATATGATTGCACATATGGCAAGTTAATTGTGCATTGAACAGCACTAGATGGTATGCTGTTTCAAAAATCCCCTTTTGCTGCATTCATCCATCTGGCATAAACTTGTCCTCAAATTTGTGTAAAGAGCTAGACACTGTGTTGGACAGGAAAAGGGTAAAATTGTTTTCATTTGCTGCAGCTTCAAGAAATAACACGTGCTTACACTCTTACGGATAGTAGTGTTAGATGACAGCTTTCCCAATTGCAGGAATTTTCAACTTCGTGGCATTGAAGCTAGATTTGTGGCACATGTATCCATTTTTAAATGTGGATCAAAAAGCTAAGTGTTGTGTGCACATCTTCTGAGTTAAGACATCTTGAAGTATTGTTTTGATGGAGTCAGTGGAGTTTTGTCTAACTGGTGGAGGAACAGGCACCTTAATTTTGCTTATAATAAAACCACCATAGCTGCCTTGTCAGCAAATGTATCAATTTGTTGCGAACATGAACAGTGGAGGACCTCGCATTTAATGCCCCCCTTGTATTTCCTGTTGTGCAGCTGTGCGACTTCCTGGAAAGCGAGTACCTGGCTGAACAAGTGAAGGCAATCAAGGAGCTCTCAGACTATGTGACCAACTTGAAGCGTGTTGGCCCTGGTCTGGGAGAGTACATGTTTGACAAGGAGACCCTGAGCGACTAGCCTCGGCCAGTTCAAGAGGCTCCTTACGCAGATGCACGCCGCAGTCTGCTTGTTGGTGAAGGGCCTGCACTCGTTGTGCCATCATATGTGATTGGCCCTTTCTACCATGCAACAATAAATAGCTGAAAGAGAGAGTTGAGAGTTTTTGTTTGGTAACCCCACTGTGCCTACAGTTCGGTTGCAACATAGTTGGCATGTGTTACGCATGCGTAACTTCATGGTACTCTCTGGCAGGTTCTTTTCTTTTTAGGCTTTTCACAAAGTGGCAGAGCAGCGAGGAAATAGTGACCACAAGCAAGCTGGGAAAGGAAGACTTCTGGTGGAATCCTAAACAATGGGCAGATGGGGGCACATAGGTGCCGTGATGAGACCATACCTTGAAGAGCTTATTAAAATTCTGTGCTCTATTTTATGACAAGTGATAGTTTAGCTGTGCAGGGACAAGAATGAAAAAATATGGAAGCAGAATCACTGGTTTGTGAACGGTGACTGGGAGCTGAACCTGTTAGCTGGTAAGTTGTAGGCACATTGCAAGACTAATCAAGAAAGCATTGGCAACCACATTTGGACACGAAAAGGCTTATTGTTGCTCACCTTTTGCAATGTAGGTAAAGGTGGCCTCAAAAAACCGACTTTGTGCTAGTGCTACATTTTATGGTTACTGGTTTGGTGGTGCTACCAGTACACGTAACTATGTCTGAAAAAACCCGAGTGCTCTGGCTTGGAACTCTTGCGCTAAACATTTCACCTTGCATGATTAACTTGCAGAAATTAAAAGCCCATTCTGCTGACGAACGAGCTAGCTTTCCGGGCCAACTGCGAGAGTGCTAGCAGGAGTTTGGAATTAAATGCATTATGGAAACTTAAAGTCTCCAAATATGGTAATGAGAACAACTGCAAACAATTGCATAAACTGCACCCTTGCATTCTGCCTCTGCTGAAATGTAACTTAGCCAGCACTTACAATCTGATCTCAGCTGGTGTCTACATCAGTAGCAATCTCTAGACTTGGAGTCGCTTTGGGACGTTAAACCCCACAAATCAACCAATCAATTTCTAGACTTGAACCACGAGGAAATTTCCTACAATGCCTTGCATCGGTAAGACCCTCGAATCATGCAAGCGCAACTGTGAAAAGGGATCTTGCTTTTGCGAATGTAATGATGTGAGAGGCATGAGACATAAATGCAATGTCTGCAGCGATTAATTCTCGGCCATTATCATAAACTCCACGTGTGGCTTGTATATATGTCTCTCATGTTTCCTGATGAAGCACATTTCACTCAGTTGCACCATAATGTGATCAATGTGTTAGGTACAGAAATTTTAATTTCGGGTCCTACATTCATACCTGCCAACCTAGTAACATGAACATTCGGGAGACTGCCGGGGGTGGGGGGCACATCTTTTAATTCAGCAATTTGGAAATTATTGAGGCTGACATCTGAAAGAAGTGAGAGTGGCGGCCTAGTAGCTTATTTTGAACTGATTTCTGTGTTGTTGCATCGTCAGAAAATCTTCCAAGTATACTTGCGAGTACTTTTTTTTTTACAACGAAATTCTTTGTGGCTTTTGATAATGCCATCAATCATTCCAACTATGGGAAACGCAGAATAGTTCGGCGTTCATCACTCAACGACCTCAGAAAGCCAACTGAAGCCTAGCGCATTGCTGGCGCCACAGTTTTCCAGCCACTGTACTAGCACGCCTGAGATCATATAACGACTGGATTGCTAGATGCATGAGCCAGCCAGAGACGAGCCAATACGGAAAATCCAGCTCCCGTCAGTCGCTCACATTCATGGTGGTGCTGGCGGCCGCTACCTAGATTCAAGGTGCATGCTGGTGACTAACTGCTCCTGCGCTGTTTTCCGGCATGGTTATATTATAGGATGTTATGGGATTACAACTATAGCGTGCAAAAAAATATCAGAAAAACAAATGTTGGGCTGTGGCAGCCACTTTTCAGGAGATCTGAGGTAGCGTCCTTAAATCGGGAGATGTAATCAAATTCGGGAGACTCCTGGACAAATCAGGAGAGTTGGCAGGTATGCACATTGTGTTCAGACCTGTCACAACTGTGCTGTTGTAAAAATAAATAAATAACGGACACATTGAGCACACCTATCAAATTTCACAGGCCTTCTTTATTAGCCAGTGAACGGTGCACTTGCTATTTGCATGGCAGTCAACAGTGCACTTGCCATCTGCACATACTTTCGATGGTGAGGTAACGGACCAGGCAGATAGCCACCTGGCATGAATTTTTGTCCATATCCGGTGAAACAGTATGTCTAAAAAAAAATGTTCTACTCGGTCTGCTGCACTCAGCTTGCCGCCTGGCCTTTGTAACGATCCAGGGCACTCTTGAGTTCATCCGCATCTTCTGCGGTACGCACCCGAAGCAGCATTGTGGTTGGGCTTGAAGCGTCCCCTTCAGAATTAACAGGCGGGTTTGGTATGCACACCAGAGCCACATTGTTCTTGCCCAGACGAGATACTGGTAGTGTGGGAGCCAGCATTATGTTCAATAGGATGTTACCTGTAAGCAAACAGAGACAAGGTGCCACAGGTCACATGAAGTGTGGGGGGGAGGGGGGGGGGGGGGGGGGTGTATTTTGTTGTAATTTCTGGTGGTGTTGCTGAAGCCTCAAAACACGGAAGTCATCACTACGAATAGTTACAAGAAATGAAGCTGAAGATTACCAAGGGAGGAGGAGAAAGGGAGGGCGGAAGGCCGGGATGTTAACCAGAAATAATTCCGGTTGGCTACCCTGCACTGGGAAAGGGGAATGGGGGGATTAAAAGGGGAGGGTAGAAGAGATGAGGTGAGGCACACTTTTAAAACCACAAGTATATGGTATATGCTTGGGCCATGTGTAGCACTACAGTGGATTTCAAGTTCAAAAGTGGAAGCAAGCTCGACCATTTTGGAGCAGCTCAGGAAACAGTAATAAGGCCATTTCGTCACAGCTTTCAAGCAATAAAACGGGAGTTTTGGAGCATGTTTTTACGGTGAAACGCCTTTAATAATGCACTCTTCTATTCCTGTCATGCCAAAATATCCCATTTAATGTCTTTCCATTAGACATTCGATGCTTTAATGACTGCATCTCTGACACAAGACAAGAAGCCAAAACATGTAATGCATACAGAAGTGACCTGAGCAACAATTTGAAACGGACAAGTAGAAAGCAAAATGCTTGCTTATAAATTTCATAACTGAGTGTTAAATTTGAATAAAAGCTTTCAACTATTCTAACTTGACCAACTCAAATGTGGTCTACCACTTTAGTGCGCTCAAGCACCACCACTAGCTTGGAGTAATGAGCAGCACATTTCCACACTCTTATGCGTATCCTTTCTGATCCTATGCCTGTGCTGATAAACTCCTGGGCACTGGTCATTAGTGCCTTAAGGGAGAACAAACAGCGCTCAAGGGTAGCCTTTTCCTCCTTCAGACTCTTCACTTCACAGGCTTCTGCCAGAGGCGCCTCAATGTTGTTGGTTAAGTGAAGCTTAGGCTTCCACTTCAATATGTTAGCGATTTACCCCGCATGGCTATACAGCACTATTAAGAACATTTCAAGTGATTGGCACAGCAGTGGCAGTACCCCCATAATGCTTCAAGTAATGCATAATGCTCTACTCTTGTCTTGCGTAGGCTTAACACACTTCTTATTAACAAAGAGGCTCGATGGTGAAGCACAAGCTTGTTTTCACAGCACAACCATTAGAAGAACCAATGTAGTTCTTTGCTGCTGGACAAGTTTCCTAACGACACGAGATAGTCTGTGGTGACTGCTTTCACTTGCTGCTCTCACTTCTCTCACCACCAGTAATTCAAAAGGCTGATAGAAGAGTCTACAACAAGTGCACAAAATATTTTTTCACTGTTAATTCCCTCCAATCACAAGTGGCTTGTTTTAAATTTTATTTGCAAACAAACATTGATTATGCTCTATGCTTCTCTAGTTCATGAAAATGTTATATGTATTAGGCCCAGTGTGAGATGAATTATAATTCTACCACCGATATGCTGCCATCGTTATGATTCTGGCAGGCCCTGTTACGTGTGCACATTATTTATAGCATGTCACTCACTGCCCTCCTGTGCTTCTCATGTTCACTTTAACCAAATTTACTGGATCATATTCCCCCCCCCCCCCCCCCCCCCCTCCTCCTGCAGGCAATATTATTAATAACCCAGTATGCGCCAAAACTCCTTGATCTGATAAATTTGATGACAGAATGTCGATGCACCTGATCTGGTGCAGTTTTGAAGCAGGGTGGAGCAAGTTAATTTGGACTAGTTATTTAGCTGAGCTGCCTAATCTTTGTCACATGCATGTGAGCCAGTCAACTGTCAAGGCGCAGACGCACCTGGCATATTTACTCGCCGCGGCTACAGCGCTCTAGACCATGGCTGCACTGCCGAGATGAGAACGAAATGGTGTGGTGATGATGATAATGATGACGCGGACCACTCATCCACTCAATTTGTTGTTCGCAATTTACCCATCAAGTTCTATATGTTCATGTCGCCTCTCTATAAACGGCGTGAGATACCTCTAATATTTCTTTTTACCTGAGTAATATCAGGAGTCGCAGGTTGTGTGCGTGTGTGGTCTCACGAGTTACCTTGGGGAGTGGCAGTGAAAGTGTTACGGGTATGATGCAGCAGTGTTAACGGCTCCCATGCGCAACTCCTCGCATAGCACCCGATATATGACAGATATATAATCTATATCTTTGTGTAGACGACACTTAACCCCAGCCTTTAAAGGCATGACACAATAGTGTTAATGGCTCCCACCTGTGGATCCTTTCGCGGATCCTCGTTTGTATACATGCACTTTAATGCTCGTTTATCACTGATCCCTTGATCTGTGCCTCAGTGATCTTAAACACACCATTCAGCACACAGTCCTAAGCTAGCACATTCAATCAAAATATGACCTGACACAAATATAAAGCTCCCCCTTAACCAAGACACACAAACGTCGACACATGGTCAAGCATAACACACTCCTCACTCGAGTCCATCAAATTCAGTTAAGCTTTTAAAATTCTGCACACAACTGTGTACGTTACGAACTAGCACTTTTTTTTCTTTCCTTAATTTGGCTACTGATTTCTTCATTTTTGACAAATTTACCATCCTTCACCTAAGAAAAGTAGGCTGCTCTTCCATGACAACCAGTGAGTGAAATGAATATTTCACAAACAGTGAGCCCGCCCGCATCAAGCACATCTTTAAAATTCAGAATGATTTTATGGTGCCTGTCAAGTTAACTTCATAAATACTAATGTTATCACAGTTTGTAACCCTACTGAAAGGCCTAAGAAGCTTTGTATGTGCCCGCAAAAAAATTAAACATTACAATTTTTTATTCAAAACTAACAAATTGATTCCGGAGATAAGGGGGACAATTTAAAGAAAAAGCATTTCTTGACTGAAATGGTAAATGATAATTGAAATGATAGCAGTAGATGTCTGTCGCTACCGGTCGTTTAATGCTTCCCAGCCCTGCATCTGCTTGCCCTTCTTTGCTTTCCCCTACTCCACTCAATTCTTTGTGTCTTGTCTCCCTAGACAACCTGTACCATTTTCTTTCCACATCGACAGCCACCTTCTTTGTACTTGAATGCTGCGCGCTTGACCCCAAGATCATTACAACACACCAAGATCTCCTGTACTCAGGGAAATCTTTTTCCAGCAATAGTGCAGAACCTATGGAACAAGACATTCCCCGCTTGCAGTTACTAATTTAATATCGACACCACATATATTGCAATAGCAGTATATTGTTAATACTTGTTATTTAAGGCATAAATCTAGTAACATAACTACAGACTTTTAATATCAATATTTAATAAAAGAGGTATTTTCTTGATCACAATGAATTTACTAGGCACTTGCGGTTATGCAAGAAGCTTCCATGGATGGCATCGACTGCTTTAATGATGGAATGAATGTATTGTGGATGGAGTAATGTGCCGGGTGGCCGGGATGACTGGATCAAGCACCTGAAATATCTGGTGGAATGCCAGAGTTAAGAATGCTCTGTCTCTGCAGCCTTCCGTTCAACGGCAAGAAAAACTGTCCTAGAGCATAGCAGCTCACAACACAAGCCTTGTGGGGAAAGCATTTAACAGTCTTGAAGAGTTTGGAGAAAACAGTCAATTACCGTATACGGTACCACTGCTCTGTATAAAATGCGAGGTACGTTCTGAAGCATTCCAAGGGTGACGCATCTCCCATCAAATATCATGTTCTTTATTCTCAATTCGCATAATTGAACCGAACAAGTAACTCCACTGCATTAGGGCTCTGTACAAGTTTGAGCCTGCAAGGGTATAGCAGTACTGCACACGGTGGTGACTGTGATTCAATATGAAACAACAGCAGATTCTGTGCCACTTGTGTACTCACCAAGTCTGGTATCAGCCCTGATCAGCAGCTGGTGTTTATCCTTTTGAGGCTTGATGTAAAGGATACCAACTCCTCAATCAGCGTAGCTATCATCCTTCTTTTGGAACAGCTTACACCTGAAGAGGAATTCCACAACAATTTAGAGAAAACAAACAAAAAAAAAAAAAAAAAAGGAAAGGTTCACTTTGGCTCATCTATATATTTTAACTAGGGGCGTGCGAATTTCGAATAAAACTCGAAATGGTTGTCAATCAAGGGCGATTTTTTAAAGCCAAACCAGTGTAGCAAAACTCAGATACCTGCAAAGGTGTTTTGCTACACTAGTGTAGCTGGTGTAGGTTAAAAAAATGGCCCTTCAATTCGTATTGATAATCGAAAAATTGGCATTCGGAATTTTCGAATTCACCATAGCTTCCCTGCACCCGTTGTGCAGGTGTTCATCAGATAAGATTACTGTGATGCAAATGGTTATCAGTACTTTTTCAGGCCCATTCAATAAATCGAGCTTTCAGTTAATGTGGACATTTTTTTCTGGTTGCTTGAAGGCCAAATTAATGAGAGTTCACTATATTCAGCACCAATATGATAGCTCCACCCGGTTTCACACAGGTCTACAAAAAACACCGGCATACAGAATCATGTACACAATGTATACTGGAATTTTCAGTAGGGCATATGCTTCTGTACAACTGTAGTTTTATTTTCAGGTACCACGTGAATTTGAAATAAGCAAGACAAGCAATGTTTGTTAATTTAAATTTTCTGTTCCTTTTCACTGATCAGATATATGGTGCTCGAAAGCATTTTCCGCTCATATTCGCATTCGAAAATTTCAATATTCGCAAACCCGTAGTATTAACACCTCAAAGCAACATTGGCTATGAAAAACACTGCAGTGAAAAGCTCTGGAAGTTCAAATAATCTGGGATTCATTAATGTGCACTGACATTGTACAGCATGCAGGTACCTTGCGTTTTGTTTCCATAAAAAAAGCAGTTGCCACGGCTGGGATCAAACACATGTCCTTGTGATTAGCAGACGAGTGCCCTAACCACTAAGCCAATATGGCGGAGCAAAAAACGTTCGGAGTTAACTTTCCATTCTTCCCGCGTATTTAGCAGGTTCACTCGCCATAAATGACGCATGTTGTGTAGCCTCATTCCCCCACAGCAACTTCAAGAGACTAGAAAAATGTCGGTTTATTGACAAAAATTACTTCACTCCTAAAATTAATGTGGCATCCCTAGACTGTAGTGCTTTTTACGACTTTGTATATTCTTTCACTGTCTGATACGTACACAGAATCTATTTGTACTCTCTTTTCCAACCATGTGACAAACATGCAATGTCATTCGAAATGCTTTTTAAAACTTTGGTGTGTTTTCAGTGTTCGATGAGTAGACAGAATCTATTTATACTCTTTTCCAACCATATACGCACACGCTGCAAGCAGACAACAAAAGCAGAATACGCTTAATGCAGAAAGTGTAGCAAAACTTGCAATTCTCGTGATTCATTCCCATGTTTCGTTACCCGACTCTTCATAACGATTGACTGCTACTTAAAGGAGAAAATATTGTAAACTTTAATTTGGCCTCAAGGGACTGGAGGAAATGTTCAAACTATCCAATGGGCCTAAAAATATTGTTGCGAAGAAGATCAATATGTTGAAACCATTTGCATTAGGATTATTTTATCTGATGAACACCAGCATGATGGTTCTTTGCAGCTGAGATGAAACCCAAATGAGAACGATGGTTTTTCCCAGTTTCGTCAAGTGGTATGCGTTGCGCACACTGTGAGGAATGTTGAAGCAGTTCCCCAAAATCTTAAAATCCTCCGCTACCCTTTTCGCAGCATGATGCAGTAACAGTCGTGCCTCTTTACAAAACGGTTCCATAGTGTTTCGAGGATGCCTCACCGCAAAAGCCACATGTTGATGTGTTGCGGAGAACACGCAGTGCGCTGAAATTGTGCAGTTTCACAGTACTGGGAGTAGCAAGTGGACGCCCTCAAGGGATATATGCGTAGGCGCTAGAAGAGCCCATCATCAAGAATTAATTGGAGTGAGCCTGCCCATGTCCAAATTAACCATCGTCTGAAACCATGGACTTACATGGGTGTCAGCTGGAATCGCACTGCTAGTTTGAGTTAACCCAATGCAAGCAATGCCAACAAGGAAGCTGAAGTAGCCCAAGCAGAACCTTTAAACTGCTCACACTTTGTAGACGTGCTATCAGCCTGTTTGCCCAAAATATGGGCCTGATAAAGTATATGAGATCCGCCGTGCAGATGCAATCTGCTTGTATGGCTTTGCTAGTAGCCACGAGGTAACGTGATCCTACATAAATAAATGCTTCTGCATGTGTCATCTTTAACGAAACACATTAGGCATTATCCTTTACCTGGTCAGCGAATATATTTAAGCTAGCATACTGCCACTTTGCGCATAGCTTTCTTGCATTCCCACAGAAAATGCCTAATCAAGCTTTCACTGCACAGTGCTTCCATACAACAGCAATGAAAATTTTTCTTTACTGCCGGTAACATGAGTGAAATGATGCCACTTCCTGCGCTATTACCGACTCAATATTAACGAATCATAAAATAATTTTTTTCTGTTTATCACTGGCAAAAGCAACCCTTGTGTAGTATTATCATTGCATTATGTTCTGGTACATACTGGCCTAAAAAGTGCTGTACACCCTGGCGGGAAAGAAAGCAGTGAAATTCAAAGGCATTCTGAAAATAAAGGCTATTAAAAACTGCAACACACCTTTTGGTGTAGACCGCATCATTTTCTTCAACTGGGGTAATCTCCTCCTTTGGTGGTACATACTCCTCCTCATCCGAGCCTGAATAAATGAAAAACAACACAAAATAAGCTCACAATGAAACATAACCTCTAGAACATTAACTAAAACTCAAATAGAAGTTTTAAAACAGAGTGAGTGAAAAGAAATCTTTAAAACAATTCCCACTGTGTGAATACAAGCTTCGACAGGGAAAACACTTCTAGGAAGGGCTCCATTTCGATGAACAGCTTTAAATAGCCATTAACTAACGAAACATACTCGAAAATGCACACTGCAACAGAAACGTTATTGTCAGGTTAATGAGGAAGAAAAAAGAGGAAGGTTCACATGCCAAAGCAACGCTGTGCAAAGTTTCATATTATGCAAAAAGTTGCATATATTATGCAAAAGCATCCTCAGGATCAGCTGTCGAGCGCCTTAACTGCTGAACCACCACGGCTGGGCAGGCTGCTAGACTGTGTTGCTTACGCAACTGTAGGTCGGTCACTTTCCTCAGCACTAAGCTCAACATTACGAACCCACATTTTAGCAAAGTTTCAAATACCCTTCTCAAAATAATTCGATTTTTAATGCATCATTCTAATCCCTGCCTCATTTCATCTCCCACATAAGCTAGACGCATCAAAGGCAGGAAACGCGTTGCTGACTTCTATACCAAAGTGCTTTGATGGCTGCAACACTGAGAAAAATACAGTATTTTAAAAACTTTTCGTTTTTCTTCTTAACTCTGCTTCAAAATGTTCCTTGTGAAAAACGATGGTCCTCCCAAAATTCCTAGACCAGTTTTACTAGAAAGTGACAAATTTCCCCTCACCAGCCCAGAGCTTTTTAATATTACCAGTAGCGAAACCTCCCATAAGGCCCACGAATTACAGAATGGTGGCTTTGATTCGTCAAAATTCGGGTGTTTACGAATAGTGGCGGCGCCTGCGGCCATTAAAGGAAACTGTGTCTAAATTGCAAACTTTCAGATTGTTGATAAATGCACTATCACCAGGACAATAAAAATATGTTCAAGAGTTGCAGTAGCAAAAATTCTTAAGATATAACAGCTCTACGGGAAATTAAGCTGCAAAATAAGAAAGAAAAAGAACGATTTCCAGAAATCAATGATGGCAACAGCAGAAGGCTTTTATTGGCTGCTTCTAGATGGCATGACAATTCATAGACACCCGAAAAATGCGTACTAAATCCGGTCACTTTTTGAAGTGGAGTTTCCCAAATGGTATGATCCAAAAGCTCTGTCACCAGCCTCCCTTTCCTGAGCGGCTAGCGTTATCCGTTCTGTTCTTGTTGTGAACGAGCAGTACAACTGCTAGTTCAACAAAGCTACGCCAGCAAGACGCATGTTCAGGTTCCTGAACATTCAAGCGTACCCTTTGTGTCCTTGTGCACAGTTGCAGAACAGAGATCTGATGCCGCAAACACAAATTTTCCCGGCACTCGTGAGACACCCTGAGATACTGCACTTCCTTCTGGCTTTTTAAAAACAAAGCCACTGTCATTCGTGCTGTCAGAACCTGCAGCAGCACTTTCAGAGTTTGCTTTGGCTGCAAAACAAGACAGGGTGTCACCTCAGTTAATTCCATGAAGCTTCCAAGCCGGTAAGCACAGGTGGCAATTCTGGCACCGAGTCTACGGTAGCAGCTACAGCGAGAATTTTAACCATCATGGTTTGCCTGCTTGGGTGCCGGTGCTGTTGCTGAAGGCTGACCTTGGGGACTGCATACTATTTCGAATCTCCCCCTTAAGAAATCGACCGATGGCTTTCGATGCACTGCCAAATGCAAATTTCCATGTGATGAAATGCACAGTTAAATTAGGAAGATATTATGACAATTGCAGTCTTGGTTTCTGTATAGTTCACTTTTTTTTTGCCAGGAGACGATTAAAAAGAAATAATTGCTGAGAGAGGAGTGATCTCAAATTTCAACAAAAAAGGCGCCAAGCTCGCGCCAAGACGTACTACGAATTCGGCAATCTGCACAAGTTGTACCTATGGGTGAGTGATTCATTCCGCCATCGGAAAACCACAAGTCCGCCTCGTGCAGCAGAAGCCCATATGTGGCCCTTTGGCACAACTTTTTGGTCCATGGCCCCTTTCCCAAGCCTTTCACCCCAGAAGAGTGAAGCACCAAGCCAGGGGAAATCTTGCACCCATTGAAAAACTGGTGGGTACCTGGTGGCACCAGGGATCGAACCTGGTACCTATTTATTATTATTATTACACCACAGACGTTTTTTGATGACCGCAGTAGCATGTAGTCCGAAGGCTCTGTGGGCTGACATTTTAGCTCAGATGATAAATTAGGCAAATATCGGCCCGAAACTATAACCAGGGGCCCAATGAAAGTGTACATTCAACTTTAGCTCGCTCTTGAGCAACTTTGTGTCCTCACTTTGCATACCTGCTGCTTTATTTCTATTTGCAAGGGTGCCAGAAACCTACACTTGGGTTTCAGCAACAAGCAAAGTTCAGGCACATGAGGTGGCTACTGCAGAACTTTTTTTGCCATACAGGAGGAAAACAGCTGATGCATGCTCACTGGGAGGTGCTGCCACCTCCTAGGGCTTACAAGAAGCCCTTACAATTTATTGGGCTGCCTTCTTGCCAAGATAAACAGAAGTGATTCTGTGCTGCAGGGTGTGTTGCCCTGTCTGTGGCAAGCATTTTATTTTTGCAGCTGAAACCTGATTTCTATCTTCATGGGCCCTTCAGTGAACAGATAAACAGAACTGATTCCTAGCTGCTACTTGTGGCTGTCTGCTGCAAGGCCCTTGCATGGTTTCTGTTGCCACCCCTCCCCATGATCGCAATGAAGGGGCACAAAACTTGATTTTTATCTTTATGGCTACTCCTGGTGCAGGGGCCACAGAAACAGATTTCCATCTTTATTGGGGCTGCTGTTAGCTTGTTTATCATCAACCCTCACAAGGTATTCCTGCTCTCCTTGTGGCTTCCTGAGGTTCCTGAGTTTGTAGTGTGGAGCAACCTTGACTCCAAAATAGGGTTCCTAATATTTTTCTACAACTTTTCCTTGACTTTACTCATATTGAACTTTAAAAATCCGAAATAAAGTAATTTGACCATCTGGGAACGTTTTTTTTTTTTTTTTTTTTTCAAAAAATTCGGCCCTCAAAGGATTAATGAGTCTGAAGCTCACTCAGCAGCGTCAAGTTGGACTTATTACTTAGCTCTCAGGAAACAGCTCCTAGGGTAGATTTTCAATTTTGATGGCGAACTAGATTCAGGGGTGGAAGCAGGCTTGAGCATTTTGGAGCATTCGAATTATGTTGTGGAGCACGTTTCTAGGGTCAATCACTTCTAATAAGTGCGAGCCTTGTTCCTGGCACACCAAAAATACCCAATTTGGTTCCATTTGATTCAACGCACAATGCTTGCTGACTATGCACACACCTCTGACAACACAGAGCAGACTGCCAAGGAAATGTAAATACAGATGCTTAAAAAGCACAACTGACCTGAGAAACAATTTGGAACAGATTAACACTAATGAAGTGCTTGCTTTTGGTATACTTTTGAATATTTTGACTTGATATGAATAAGGATCCTCCCACTTTGATGCGCTCAAGCCCCGCCATTAGATTGGAGTTCACATCACTGAGTAGCACATTTCTGCCCTAGACGTAGTGCACATCTTTTTTGATCCTAAACCTATGCTGATATAAATTCCTGAGCCTTCAGACACAATAAATGGCAATGATGGCAAGCATTTTCCAGTTTTAATTTCTTTACTGTATGGGCTTCTGCCAGTGGCACCTCATGTTTCCGCTTGAGCACACTGAGGCTTCTGTAATTTCAACACACTGGTGACAGGCTCTGTATGGCTTTCGAACTGTGACTCTAGAGAAAATTTCTCGCAATTAGCACCCTCATAGCATCACCCCCATAACACTTCCAGTATAGGTTTTATAGGCTTGACATGCTTGTTATTAACAAAGAGGCTTAAAGGTGAAATGTGTATTGGCTTTCACAGCAGCACCATTAGAACAACTCATGTAGTGCTCTGTAGCTGGATAAGTTTTCTAACAGCTCATGGTAGTTTACTTCGCTCGCGGCACTTGCTTCTGTAACTACCAGTCAAAAGGCTGGTAAGTGTTTTGTCATTTGTGCAGGGCATTTTTTCACAATTCACACCAATAGCTTGAGGCTTGTTTTAAATTTACTTGCAAAGAAACATTAATTACGCTCAATGCTTTTCTAGCATATGATAACTTTATATGCATTAGGCCCAGCACGAGAAGCATTATAACTCTGCCATCGCTTCGCCTATAGTGTAGCACAGCATGTCACTGCCCTGCTGTGCTACTAATGGCCACTTAATCGAATTGCATTGAATCACAATTTGTGTACGCCACACATTGGTCCACTGTACAGCAAAACCAGCATTCTGCTAAATTTGATGTCAGAACATCGAATCAGCCAGTTTGGAGCAGTTCTGGAGCAATATTGTGTTTTGGAGCAGGATAGAACAGGAAAAGCAGTTTGGAGCAGAATGAAACAAATGGAGCAGCACTTCTACCCCTGTAGATTACACTTTGCCGCCCTCTACAAAATGTGCCACTAAATATTCCAGTCACAAGCCACAAAAAGTTCTGAAACTCAAAAACTGAAAACCAAGCTATGAGCAGAGGAAAACTGAGGTGAAAACGAATGTTGTTATCTATCTGAAGGCAAACCTTCAAAATGGACTTCCCCACATAACATATCTGTTCCTTGGTAATTTGGCTTCACTGAATTTTGTTAGTGCAGTTAGGAAAATGGATACGCGATACTCCCAATAACCACTGTGGGAGCTCAATGGCAACTACAGCTTCCAAACAGCACTAAAAAAGAAATTTGCATTTGGGGGCACATATAAGCAAGACAACGTTGCATTTTTTTTATATCCTGAAATATTTTTATTGGGGTGTTTTATTTTGACATCCAAGCCTTTTCTTGCTTTCTTGAGGTTTTTTTTGTTTCCAGCAAGTCTCTGAGTGAGCTTTTTCCCATGTCATTTATAAAAGTAAGCAAAAAGTTGTACGTATTTTAAAGACCATTTAAATACCTACATGTTGGTATATTTTACAGAAGATTCATGCAAATATTTTATTTAATAAAATTTTGTTTGTAGACTCTTCACAGTCACCTACTTTACTCCATTGTCTTGAAAGGCTTACAGGGATAGAACATTGGATGAAATATTCTGACATTTTTTATTACTGTTTCTTAACTTCATATGCTTGCATTTTTAATATTTTTAAGTATTTTTTCACCAAAGTTTGAAACCGGAAGGTTTCTTTTCCGTCAGGTGTAGAGGTTAAATAAGTAAATATTATCCACATGTATGGAAGATGATTTAAAGCTACATTTTGATATATAATCAACTAGGACAGCACCTTGGGCAAGTTGGTTTGTCTTGCCTAGTTGCTACATGCTGTTTTGTCACAAATGATATATAATGTCAGGCTTAGTTGCATATATTAAAAAATATTTTCCAAGCTCAAATCACTTGCTTTCATAATGTTCCCGAAAGAGGTACTAATAGGTGCAGCCACGACTACTCCACCCAGCAGATAGTCATTACTTTATCATGGTGACCATTTGGACTAGTTGGTGTGAATCTAATATATTGAATTGCTGCTCCAATATCTTTTGTCGCAGGCACGACTTATTCATCCAGAACAGGCAAGGCTTCATCGCCATCGGAAACAGCATCACAAGGCTAATATGCCCACTTCTTAAAGCCGCTTTTTTGCTTTTGGCTGGCAAGCAAGCGCTTGAAGCAGCTTCCGGCTTGGTAGTATGCAAAGGTAAAGAGCCACAGTTTGCACCGGCTGCAAAGCAAACAAGCAGAAAGGGTGACAGTCTTGCACAGAGCCTCTCCATAGGCCATCTCGACGAGTGGGCTCTACATGGGCAGTCACAGCCCATTCTATGGAGACTAATCCTGTCACCAGGACACTACAAAACCGAATAATGTCTCATTAAAATTGGCTCGATTTCTCCAATGCCTTCAGCAAAGCAGGCCAGGAGAAAACTACTGATAGACTCTGGTCAACTAGGCCAATCCACAACACTGTTGTCGCTTGCCGCCAATACAGTGATATTGAGAGAGAAATGAATAAGAATACACCATTACAAGGCTTTACAGTCATTTTGACAGTGAGTTCTGCAGCACGGGCCTAGCACCACAGAGCTTCTTACATCGCTCCACGTGAGAAAAAGATGACTGTTAAAGCGCTCCTAGGACAACTGCCACATGCGGGAAACAGCATGTCATTTGGTATACAAAATGTTCCCCTGAAGGGAGTTTGACAAAATGTTTTCCTAAATGGCAGCTGGATAAACTTTTGCATGAGATTTTCAAGGGAATTCTCTGATATGAACAATAATTTCATATACATCTGGTTTTGATATGTCCAGAGTCAGCAATAAGTTTATCTTCCACTCCAGGTTGACAGTGCAGGCCAGACAGATGATTCCAAAGCTGCAAAGCCATCTGTTGTGAAGGTGTAATTAGAAGTGCTTGACATGCGACTGTTGTGCGTCTCAATGGCTGCACAGCACTCGCACTACATGCAGCTTAACAA
The DNA here is from genome assembly GCF_055883805.1 of Amblyomma maculatum. Lineage (NCBI taxonomy): Eukaryota > Metazoa > Arthropoda > Arachnida > Ixodida > Ixodidae > Amblyomma > Amblyomma maculatum. The sequence goes on along the minus strand of NC_139347.1, from coordinate 39,423,374 downwards.
GCATTTGGTAGCCTCAGGGGCTAATGCCTGGAAATGTCATTTGAGTGCATAAATGTGGTAATGGATACATAACTGAGGGTACTAACAGTGCATGACAACTGATGTACTCACCATTTGAGTCCTTCTGTGTGGATGCAGGAGCCATCGCTGCCAATGTGAATGAAGGCTTGGCGCAGAACGAAAAGGCAGGTGTACCTGAGCTTGTTGTAGAAAGGCCAAACGAGAATGTCTTGGTCTCACTCGTACCACGCGAGCCAGCGTCACCCTTGGAAGAATCTGAAGACGGAGTGGCCGAGCTTGTATCAGCTGAAAAACAAGCATGCACACAAGTTGTGAGGCATGTTTCAAATAGCTCTAGATAAATAAACTAGTAAGCATAATACCAACAACTACTGAATTCTACCCATTCCGCCATACCAATAAGAACAGGAGAAACGAAGAAATGACTGTAGTGAGCGGCCTAACAGTATTTTTAAAACCACAGCAATAAAGGTTCTGTTCTGCAGAAAATCCAACGTCGGCATTGTCCACAAAAAATTTGTTGTGGTTTAACTCTGGTTAACCCCTGTTGAATTCCGATAGCAACGCGGAAACTTCTTTTGCCTGCTGCATTATTCCCCTATCATGCCCTATCAGTGTAAGGTGCTACATTATTGGGGACACTTAGGCTCATCCTTAAAGAATATGACTCGTGAGAGTAAGCTACCAGCCCACATATAAATGAGAAGGGTTCAATGCTGCTGAACCGAATGTGGAGCGAAAGCATTAGCTGCCAGTGACGGAGCGCTTCTTCTTGCGGCTGTTCAAGGTCAAACGTGGTCTCCACCGGGACCACACTACGGGCCGAAACCTGGTGCAGTATTGCTATTGCAATAAAAACCATGAGCCTCTGGCAGGTGGCAGTTTGCACTGTATGACATCGCCAAGTTGGCAGGAGATGTCAACTCGTGTACTCATTTGAGATAAGGGTGAGATGGGAATCAAACCCTCCAGGACACTGGGGTGACGAGTCATACATACCACTCAAGGCCACAAAAGAGGTTTGTACGTCTTGGCTAAAGCACAGCTTTATATCTTTGCTGAGTAGTGTTGCACATAATGTGGTAGCTTACGGATGCAAACGAGTAAGTGCGGGATAACAAAGGCATAAACAGAGGGATTACTGGCCAAGTGAGTAGCAAAACTGCAAGGAACCATTTACACCATTGTGTCATACCCTTAAGAACTTTCCCCAATTTTTTTTCTATGCTGAGAAACTACTCTGGTGCTTTTTGATGCCATTCTAAAATTTTTTCCTGCATGCATCCATCTTTACTACCACATAACAATGAATCAACACCAACTAGTCTACTACAATGCTATTCTTACTTTCACTGCATTGTATTTTATGTCACAGTTACCAATAATACGTACTACAACAACAGCTCTGCAGTGCTTGAGCTTTCTAGCAACACCTTTGGAGATGTAGTACCACTGGCCTCTACATGATAAAATACTGCCTTCATATTTAATAAAAAGGCCACCACGCTGTGGCACCACGCCGAGTTGTGGCATATTAACATTTTTTCACTGACTTTGTCATGTTTTTATAGAGAGGTGCACTGGCAAAATATTGGACGAGTGGGGGGCATAGTCTCGCTCATAGGTATAGGGCTTGACCTTATAAAGCGACATTGGCTGCGAGGGACATTGTAAAGAAAAGCTCTGGAGATTTCAGCCAACTGAGGTTCTTTAACATGAAACTGACAATGCACATCAAATGGGCACCATGCATTTTGATGGCCTTCATCGAAAGTCCGGGATCAAACCTACAACCTCTGGATCAGCAGTCAAATACCCTAACAAATGAGCCACTGGAATTATGGGTGAACAATGTCACTTGCTTTGAATGCACGAGCTTCAGGTACACATATGAAGAAAATTTCCGAGAGAAATTTTCTTCGGTGAGTGGCTGTGTGGAAATATGTCAGCAATTGTGTGGTAGGCGGACAGTTATGGCTGCCTGCGGACTGTGGCACTTTCTCAGTTCCCTGAGAAATAAAATGGCAGTAAACACATGCGCAAAATGGGTTGACCATGGTTAAAACTCTTGGGAAAACCAACTTGAAAGCATTTTGGTGAAAATGCCTAATGCAAGCGATTGCCTCATAAGGAATACTAAAGAAAAACAGTGAAGGAAGCAAGAGAGGCCATGGGAAAAGCGAAGTTTTAACCTTACGAGAGCAGGGAAATTTTTTTTTTTTCCAAAAAGTATTCTTACAGTTAAAAAACAAAAAATAATAGTCAAGTCCCAAACTTGTTTCCAATTTTCAGTCCCGTACAATACAAGTAGGTTAATGCAAATATTTTATGACATTCGAACTACTACAGCTCCTGATTTACAGAAAACAAACGTGAGACCATTTGGACCCCCAGCAATGGTCTCTTTGTTTCAATCTATAAACAGATGTGGCACCATATCACACACTAGTTCTCGGACATGAGGCTGTTCTCTTAACACCCTCACCATCCACAAGAAGCGTGAACGACAATGGGAGTTTATGCTTAGCTGTGCATGACAGCTTTACCCAGGCTCAGTGGATGGCATATTGAGCAACATTTTGCTTTCATATCTGTGCTGTTCAAGGCAGTTCAACAAATATTCGAGGGGCATTGCTAACATCTTGATCTTACTGTCTCTCCATTGAAGCTCTTTTCACAGCAGAAAATGACACATCGACATCATCAGGACACTAGAGAGCAGGACCCAGTACCCCAGCAGTGTCCCCTTAATGACTCTCTAAAACCTTAGAAGGCTGCCTCAAAGATTATGTACTCAGAGATGAAGGCCAGCAAATTGCAAACCTTAATTTGTGAAGCTCTGAGTGCACTCAAAAACTACAAACTACCGATTGCGACACTTAACACATAGCCTATATGTGGTGAATACCTTTTGTTGGCTGGAAAGGCGAGAAGTTGCCAGTGGTACCTGGGACTGAAGGCTTGAAGTTCATTGCAAGAGGTGCACTCACACTTGCTGTGGATTCAGATTTGGAATCGTAGTGACTTCGAATGTCTTCCAGATGCCGTTTGTAGTCTTGGAAAACGGGTGTGAAGTCACAGCATGAATTGGAGTCGAAGTGCTTCTCACACCAGTTGATGAAACACTTGTTTAAACTCTGAAGAAGAAAAACGCCATTAAGAATTCTGCATCAGACGAAGCATACATCACACTAGCAATAAAGCTTCTAGACGAACTACAAATTTTAAGCACAAGCAGCACATCTAAAATTTAATAAAGCAATCACAACAATGAGCTGAGCATTGAAATGGCAAACATCTATTTTTTCCAGCCGATGAAAATGGGCATCACATAAGCTTTAGGATTTGCAAAGCAGTGGCTATGTAATTCTGATATAATCCAAACAAAAAGCGCTTGCGCACCGAGAGTTTGCTCAAAAAGACAGATCCAGTTTTCTGTGCCTCCTTGCTGAGAGGTGTTGTCGTTGCCGAACCATTGACCAGGGTGGTGGAACTGGTTGGCGATATGGCTTGTGCAGTGCTAAAAGCCATGGAACTAGTTGACTTCGCAGCTTGTGTAGCGCCAAAAGCGAAGCCTGTGAAGGGGCTGGATGATGCCTGCACAGAATACAGGTTTCTTGCAGGCATACTATACACTACCCGCATGTGCATTGACAATAAATACTGCGTGCCGAAATGTACAGCATAAGGCTCTCAAATGAAAAGTTTCCCTGCCGACTGAGTTTTCAGGCAGATGACAAGTGACAGCCATGAAAAACATGGCTGGCAATAGGTTCATAGCAAATTACAGTGCAGTAACATGAAAAAGTCCTTGTTACTGAATGTACACAGCAGTTCACATCATGCCAATCACTATATTCACAGTGACAGAGACATGCCGGTAGCCGTATACACAACGATACAAAGCACGTTTTAGTGATCCACCTCTTCTTACGCCCCACATAGGGAAAATATCAGTACATACGCTACCAAATGTTGCGGGTGTGCTTGCGTTTAACATCAATGTAGCTTTATATCTTTTACTAGAAAACTTACAAAAAAAAAATGTTCAAATCCAAAGGTGTGCTCTATATTACTTTGGCTGTACCTGTATGCACGTGATAAAGTGTATACTTTTAAATCAAAGCAAGCTATTGAAAGGTTAAGTTTAAGCACTATTATTTTGTACAATTCCATAATTGACAAATTCTTGACGACTGCTTGCTCATGCAACCATGAGGTATCATGAATAATTCATGTCTGCCGGACTAAGTGATGGAAATACAAAGCAAGAAGTGAATTAACTGAAAGAAAAAACTGAACTGCCAACATATAGATAACACTGCAGTACACTTGAATCATAACAAAAAGTGAGAAATAAGTGTACTTAGCAGAAGATGGTGCTGGACATCATTCAGTGTGAATGACCAGAAAAAATATCACTGGCATGTAGACTAATTTTATTTCAATGTTCTTCTCTGCCATCTTCACGCCAGTAATTCAACGCAAACACCAGCTTAAAAAGCAATAAGAAAGCCATTTTCCCCATCAGTTTCTGCCATTTTTGAGAGCGTTGACAAAACACATTAAGCATCCCAGGAGGTACGAGTCCTTACAGCATTCGGAATTGTCCGCCTGGCCGTCTTAATCACTCTGCGCCCCAGCTCCTCCTTGTCCGCTGTCTTAAACTGGCCGCGCTCCTCGGGCTCTTCTACGTCCTCCCAGTTGTCCCGGTTCAGCTCCTTGTCTGCCAGTCGTTTAGCCATGTTCCTGTAGGGCAGCAATATACAACTGTGACGCACCAGTTTACCGCTACCTAAAGCGAAACGGCGAATGCTCCAACATCCCTTATGTGTATAGGAACAGAAAAAAACCGAATCCTATATTTTGCTCGCACTTACACATAGGCCGCCAGACCGGACGGAAATATCACGTTCGCGCCTTCAGCACCACGACCACGCGCGCCAAGCACAGCTTCTACGCGGTAGTTCTCAGAATCATGCAGCCCCCGCTATACTGCATACATGTGTCCGCCGGAAGCTGCACATTTCTGTACATAGGCTTGTCAGTCTGATTTGGATGCCGATGTATCTTACGCCTAGCAGTGTCGTAAACAATAAAAATAGATGTCTACGTGAAGCATCGTTAAGCGCCATGCCAATGATCTACGGTATTAGCAATCAGCGAAATTAAAAACACCTGCCTGATCTAGAATAAGAAAGCTTAACACAGGTGTGCAACTCATTTGCGAGGCAGTTACAAGACAACGCGACTCGTGTCACGAGTTTTTCATTCAAACTAATTGTCAACGCACTCTACTCCGTGACATCCAAGTCGATGCCACTGCGACACCAATACAAGCCGAAGAGACCTGACAGAAATCATGCAAATCACAAGATTTGTTGTTCGAGCGCAATGTGCTCATACAAATCAATACACGGCGAGGACCATGAGCACATGCACGGGAAGTCTTTTTAACGAATTGAGCGGGCGCTCAATCTCACAGCTAAACGCAACGCAGCGGCACTCAACGGAAGCCTCTCCGTCTGAAGGACAAACAAAAGCTGCATGCAAGACACGCGAACACAAAAAGTGGTGCTGCAATGCGCAAATATTATAACGAAAACCGACAAACCACCTGTCTTCCAAGTCCTCCTCGGCGCACTACTTGCCGAGTGACCAGCAGCGCTGCCTCGCAGCCTCTGCCTCCTGCGCGTTCGGATGCGCGGTAGCGCCTACCTTCTTCGCGCTTTGCGCAGCCGGAGAAGTGTCACCGCAATAAAAGTGAAGAGAGCGAAAAAAAGTGCGCTTTGAGTCTACATGATACGCTTGCAGCATCGAGCAGGTTTATCATTTCGATACAAAAACTTAACGACGGTGGTATTAAGCTGAAATAAAGAAGTTTGCCCGTGATGCATGAAATAATTTCACATCCGGGCACAGATTTCGGTCACAGCCTGATCACTACGCCTACACTTAAGAAATAGTTCCTCCGCACTCGTCGAATATTTTTAATTCCATACATGAAGACAGCAAAAAAGTTAAAAAAGAATGCGTACCAGTATACCCCTGGTCCTATAACAGCAAATTTTTGGGCATAAGTAGGGAAAATTGAGTTTGTACCAGTCAGCTGCAGTTTCAGCTCGTTTATTCGTGCAGCGTCTCTACCCTAGGTAGGACGACGAAAGCTCAGCAGTACTTTCCGACTTGATGTAATTTGTGTAATCTGTTATACAAGACTTGTTATTCTGCCGTGGTGTCGAGTGATACACAAGCCAAGCTGGATGCCTTTCAACTGAACGCGATGGAGCTGCAAAGCCTTCAGAGTCAACTTAAAAGTGCTATCCAAAACCATCAGGTATACGGTCGGACGATATGTCTCTACTTTATCCCAAGTTGATAAATCTCGTCTTGAAAAAAACAGGCAGTGTCGACCTGTGCATGTTTACAGAAGAGCTTGATCGTGGCCCTAGGCTGCCTGGTAATTAGTTGTATGGCAATAACCTTGACTGAGAACGTTAGTCAATCTGCGTAAGTGAATTCTACCGTGCTATCGGTCGGTTCAACTTTGTTGTCGTAGTTTTTTCTCCAACAGCCGTACTGCTGTGGACTTTCGCGGCAGCCATGTATCGGGACGTGTACACAAACGTCAAGTTTTAGAATCGGCAATGCGCTGTCGACGTCGAAGCTTTTTGCATGATATATTCGGCGCCTTGAATTTGTTGCGTTGGGAGCGTAGGGTTTCTTGTTGCTCATACAACATTTCTGCCTTCCATTTTCAGATCGTGCTGTCAAAAATGCGCATTGATCCTCAGGTAGGCGCTTTTGCTTTATATTTTTGTTTACATTCTTTGATTCAAATCGGGTTGCTTTGAGTTGCTGTGACTTCGAAAAATGGTTCTCGGGAGGTGCGAAAGCACCCAGTACGCGACGCAAACTCGCACCGGGATCCCCGAAGTATGCCCTCGTTTTTTTTTTGTGTGTTTTTTAATGAAACCGCAAAGTTGCTCGGGGGCGCTCAGTGTGTCTTTTATTTGCAGAATTCGGCCCTTCAGAGACAGCTCCATGATTTGCAGGCCGAAATCATGACGCTTAGCGACAAGCAAGTAAGTAATCATGTCCAGATTTATCGGCTGTTGTGACCTTGGCGAGCTCTGCTAGCCTGCGCGGCGCTTGTCAGCTCGGTGGTTGAGGTCGGACCGTGAACTTCGATGTTTCAGTTGCGCCCGGCGCGTCGCGCGACCAGCGGCGCTCTGTCGCGTTATTGAATTGCCGAAAGGCGTTCAGCTGTTAATGAACACACGGAAGCAACGGCAAATTTGTAGGCGTGGGAAGTCGCTAGTGCCAACAGTGCGACTGCCTTTCGAAATTGCTTGCGTGTGCTTGTAAACATTGCCGTCGATATTGCGGGCTGCCTCTCTTTTCATTCGGTATTATCTGCATAGCTGCACTTGGCGCTTAGCCAAGAAGAATGCCTGGTTTGTATTTACTTTGACTCTCTCATGAATTGTGACGAGCAGCGGTAATATACTGCAGATGAAGGCAGTCGATCGTTTTGCTCGTGGCCATTATCGCTTGGTTTCCAGCTGCGAGTGCGATCGCCATTCTCGCTGAAAGGTTGTGCTTTTTTATGGAGTGTAATTAAGCACCTTAACTGTTCAAAAAGTTGTTTCACCGATTTTTCTGCATTTTGGTGGCTTTATTTTGTAGCAGTTGTCTGTTTAGAGCACGCGTCAGTAAACAATAAACTTCGGTGTCCTTGTTCGAAACTGTTACAATAAAGTTCAGTATTTTCAGGTAATCGTCTGCGTTTAATTGCTTCTGTGGTGACTTTGTTGAAGCTTTAAGTAGTAGTGTATTATTGACTTTATTTGAAAACACTTTGCTTGACAAGAAAATGCACAGTAATTTACTTTTGTGTTGCTTGAACACAAAGTGTGTGTAACTTGAGGTGATGCTGAAATGTAGTAGAATACTGATATATTGGAATTGAAACTTGTACACTGTAAGACTTTCATCATATTAAAAATGATAGTTCTTACAGACGAAGTAATTTACAACGCTCTTTTCTTAACAAGTCTCTGTTTGTGTGTATTGGTAATTTTGATGGCGGTGAAATTTAAGGTGCCCATGTACTCTCCGGTGTCAATGCACATTAGTCGCTTTGGGACGTTGAACCTCATAAAACTAAACTTGTATATATTTGGCATTTAGGTTTTTTAATGTTGCATGTGACGGGCATTGTATTCTGTGGAGTGTTTAATTAATCGTTGTCTTGAAATTGGGAGAGTCAAATTATGCAGTAAACTGCATAACTAACACAGTATGTTTAACCGCCTGGGAATAGACCTTTTTGATGCCATGGTTGCTTAAGAAACTAGTTCAGCAGCTAAGCGGTACTTTTGCAGGAGGCTTTATTAATCTTTGTGCATGCATTTGGGCCAGTTATGGCTTAATAGCACATTAGTCAGGTGTTTATGTAGCAGCTTCAGCTAAGGGGGAATCAGACATCCATTTTAGCTGAACTATCACCAGAATACTGACAGTGATAGTCATCTTTATGCACGTGAAGAGTACTTACTGCATGCATTGGGAGGTGCCACAAGATGTTTGATTATTGTAATAGCAAATGGACTCTGAGTGTTGCAGTGTGTGCAAGGCTAAAGCAGAGATAAAGGGTCATTTCTGTCTTTGCTTTAACAGAAACAAGTGGTGCAGCAACTGAGGTCAGAACTGGAGAGGAAGCAAAGTTCAACGGTGCTGAAGCTATCTCACAATGCTCAGATTCTGCCAAGAGGGATGGTGAGTTGAGCTGCATTATTTTGCCATTGTTCCCTTGCGGCTTTGCTGTGAGCGTCTTATTTCTTTCGGCATTTTTCTTAGCAATTATTTAAATCATTTATACGTTTGACAGCAACAATTAGCTTTGCATGTCATGCAAATGGGACATTCTCATATGCTAATATGAATTCCTGTTGTGATGCCAATTGGATAGCCGTTGAATATCTCAACTTCCATATTTCTTTGTCATAAGCAATGTGTGTTGCTTAAAAAGCTGCTGCTCCTGCAGGATATTAATTTGTTGATTTGTGATGATCAGCCTTTTGGTTCTTTTCTGTGTGTTTCTTGATGCAGCTTTTCAAGGATCTCCTGTGATTAGATTTTCTACAGGGTCTTGAATATTTGGGGGCTGGGATTTAAAAAATTCCTATGCAAAATATACTGCTCCATTCGAGCTGAAATAACGTTCACAAAGTAGCAAAATATAGTCTACGTTATCTGATAAGAGATTCAGCATCGGTACTTGCCTAGATTTCCCGAAATCGAGAAAAAACTGCTCTCGGTGGCGTGCACAATTCACGCAGAAGAAAGTCGAAAAGCTATTTTGACATGATACGTCATCTGTCGAGCATTGAGAAAAGCTTCATCCCGGCCATTGGCGCGCTTGCCTTGCTGCCCGACAGATGACGCACCATGTCAGAATAGCTTTTCGACTCTCTTCTGCGAAAATTATGCACGCCGCATAGAGCAGTTTTTTCTCGCTTTCGGAAAATCTAGGCACGTACCGATGTTGAATCACTTATCAGTTAACGTAGACGATATTTTGCTACTTTGTGAACGTTATTTCAGCTCGAATGGGGTAGTAGATTTTGCATAGAATTTTTTAAAATCACAGCCCCCAAATATTCAAGACCCTGTATGTTGCAGTTCACTGTTAACTTTCTTACTGAGCGTGAATGACGGTTTTGAAGTTAAGCAGACACTTTGCTACACTTGTCTTTGCCACATTTACTCTCGATTTCGCAGTTACCAGTTTTTTTTTTTTTAGGTTTCTGCAGCTGATACTGAAGCAGCACAGCATCATCGTCAGCAACTTAGATGAAATTTACTGGTCCTGTTTTAAAAGAACTCATAGTCTGTTTATTAGTTCAAACTTGAACTTCTATCAAATTCCGTCCCTGTTCCAAATTCAAAAGCGCATGAAGGTGGCAAGCCATATTCATAGGCACCAGGTGGTAGTGCCAGCTATGGGCACAATTAGTTGCATGCATGCAGTCGAAGGTATGCTTTGGTTTGCATAGGCTGGCACCGATGCCACCACTGAGGTATGAGCACATTATCAACATCTAATCTCCTGGTGGGCCCAGTGTTGCTGCTTCATAGAGGGAAAGTGCATCAAACTTCTGACCTCACTCGGCATCGGCTGCAGAAAGCTGTTGGTGTAAAAGCTTTTCTAATGCACCCAAGGAAAAGCATTACATTCACTTGTCCTCATTGAAACACTGCAAGCTTCCTTTCCTGAACAGCCCACCATATTGGCTGAGAGGTTGTGGTTTTAGCTGCTGAGCATAGGTTCACATGTCTGATCCTAGCTATGGTGCTCACGTTTTGGTGAAGATGAAATGAGGGAATTCCTGTGCAAGTTTGTGGTGCCTATTAAACTCTCTCGGCGGTTGAAATAAACCTGGGTCCATGGAAAGTGCTTTCATTGGACATGCTCTATTCACTAAAACCCAGAGTGCAAGGCAGCTTAATCTAGTTTCCTTCATCACTTGGTTTGTAAACAGTGCAGCGTGCATGCTCTGAAGACAGCAACACAGGACACGTTCATACATACCAAAATTTTATGTTCAATAAGGAGTCTGAGGCATGAAGAATTACTATACAATCATACAGTGCAATAGTCCTCATAGCTAAGATTTAGCTTATACATAGGCTATTCATGTAATGAGGTCCACATCATACCTTCCATGTGGTAGTGTAGTCTACTCCAGCCTTTAGAATGGCACTGCATGTTTCATGTGCAAAAGTTATTTCCCCTGCCTTTCTAGCAGTATTGTTGTCACACTTGATAGTTCCTTTTTCATCCACTTTTCCTTCCTTTTTTTGTCCCTTCCCTTTTTTCTTATAGTGTAGAATAGCAGTTGGAGACTATAAAGTGTTTGGCTGAGGCTGACCTCCCCACTTTTCCTGCAGCTAAATGCCTCCTTTGGGATGTGCAAATACATTAATAGCACTTCTCCATGCACTGATTATTTGCAGCAATGCTAAAACGTTGTCAACCTAAAAATAGTTTCATTTATGATCTCTGACATGCTTTGTTGGGTTGGAGTGTTGAGAAGTGTGCATGGCTGCTTCTTTTCAGTTGGGTGGTGCAGGGGTTCCTGTGAAACTGCAGGCGGCCCTGAAGGGAGGACCCGGAGGTGTGCTGCTTCCACAGGTGGTGGTGGTCCCTAGCTGCAGCGGGCCACAACATGGGCCACCACATGGGCCCCCATATGGGCAACCTGCACTGCAGGCCCCTTCCATACGTGTACCCCAATACCCACCCTGTAACCAGCGCTTGGCATCGCAGCAGCCTCTGCTGCAGCCACAGAATCAGCAGCAGCCGCAGCAGCAGCCACAGAATCAGGTATGGTGTCTACCCTCGGAGCACTTCTTGACAGAAGTGCCAGTGCGAGTTTGTGGCATCTGGCAGGTTGTCTTGGCAACCTACACTGCAGACTATGTGCCATACCTATGTGCCACTTCGGTTTGTCTTCCTTCATTTTTGTTCGTTTGCTGGGTCTTCCCAGTGGTGTAGCTCAGTGTGAGTAACATCCAGTGACGAAAGCTCTAAAGGAAAGGAAATTATATGAAATGATGCAAGTAAAGAGGAAATTAGGTATAGGCAAAATTCAGATATAAGCACTGAGGGGCAAGGTGGGCAGTGCCATTTCTAACATGGACAAGATAATCAAGGTAGCCGAGCAGTTGTGTACAGACCTTTACAGTAGCCAAAGTAGTCAGGACGAAATTGGCTGTAGTGAAAAACAATCAGAAGTTCTGCCAGTAGTGAAGGGCGAGTTTAAGAAAGCCTTAGAAGCTATGAAAAGGGGGAAAGCAGCTGGGGAGGATCAGGTAATTACTACAGATGTTGAAGGACGGAGGGGATATCGTGCTAGAAAAACTGGCCACTCTGTATACGCAATGTGATGACATTGAAAGTGCTGAAATCATGGAAGAACGCTAACATTAACTTAATTCTTAAGAAAGGAGACGCTAAGGACTTGCAAAATTACTGACCAATCAGCTTACTATTCGTTATGTACAAGGTATTGACTAAGGTAGTCACTAATACGATCAGAACAACCTTAGACTGTGATCAACTAAAGGATCAAGCAGAATTTCGGAAAGGGTACTCTACCATCGATCACACTCACGATATCAACCAGGTGCAGTAAAACCTCGTTAATTCGGATCTCAGGGGAGTGAAAAAAAAATGTCCGAATTATCCAAATGTCGAATTATCAAAAAGCTACAAAAACTGCATGTGAATTTTTTTTTTATTGCATACTTTTACTTCGTGAAGAAGTCAGCAATGCTCGTTTGCTTTTTTGCGGAAAGCTGGGCAGTGAGGACCAGTTTGCGGATATGGGACAACCCTTCCAGGGCAAGCGTTTTGCCAGGAGCATCATAACAGAAGTCTTCTAAAATTGCGAGAGCATCCACGACTTCTCTAGCGGTACGACATATCGGGGCTCATCGTCATCGAGTGAGCCCTCTTCCTCGGATGCCTCATCTGCCGCATCGAGGGCATCGCTGATTATCTCATCGCTTAACTGGTCGGCGACAACAACGCCGTCATCGATGGAAGTGTAGTTGGCGAGATTCACTACTGTGGGGAGCAGGCTGATGAATGACTCATTGTCATCATCTTACTCTGCTGCTGGCGCTGCAGGCTACAAGCTTGTGGCAGACTGTACAAATCCCCAGTGCCTAAAACAATTGGCGACCACTTCTACTGGCGTGTGTGCCCACACTTGAGCCAGAATATGAATGGCACTCAGAAGCGTAATGACGCACGCCTGCTTCCGATCCATGCAAAAAAGCATACGCTCCAGCACTTGCTTACGATACTTTTTTTTACATATTGGATAACACCTTGATCCGTAGGTTGAAGCGCGGCAGCAGTGTTAGGAGGCAGAAACACAAGCCAGATCGCCTGCTTAGCAGAGTTACGGATGGATAGATGATGGCTGTAGCGATTCGTGCTCTTAAAAACCTACTTTTTTTTCTTTTTAATGTAGAGCAGCGCTGCCTTCCGTACGTTTTTGAAATAGTGGTTTCCGGCATTTCTGGTCCTTGCTTTGTGTATTTAACTTTATGGATTCTTGGGGAATGATCGGAGTAGCGATGCGTGCTCTGAAAACTAATTTCTGCGGCAGCCACAACCTGTCTCCCATCTGAATTAACCGGTGCACACGTAATTTTGCGCCGAATTATCGAGAGCTTGCCTATGTACATTTCTGAAGGGAGAGAGTGAGCAGGCCGGATTATTCAAATTTCCGAATTAGTGGGGGCCGAATTAATGAGGTTTTACTGTAATAGAAAAGTGCTCGGAATATAACCAGCCCTTATACATAGCATTCATTGACTATGAGAAAGCATTTGACTAGTTTGAAACCTCCGCAGTCATGCAGCCATTGCAAAATCGGTGCAGGTGAGCCATATGTGAAAGTACTTGAAAATATCTGTAGTGGCTGCACAGCAACCATAGTTCTGCATAAAGAAAGTGATAAAATTTCAATTAAGAAAGAGATTAGGCAAAGAGGCACGATCCCCCCAGTACTGTTCACAGCTTGCTTACAGGTTGTATCCAAAGACATGGAATGGGAGCAGTTAGGCATCAGGGTCAATGGAGAATATCTCAGTAATCTGCGATTCGCGGATGACATTGCCTTGTTAAGTAACTCAGGGGACCAATTGCAACAAATGATTAATGATCTACACTCAGATCCAGACCATGAAAGGGAAATAACTAGGAGAATAAGATTGTGATGGAGCACATTTGGAAGGTACTCAAACATTAGGACTAGCAGCTTACCGGTATCACTCAAGAGGAAAGTGTATAACAGTTGCATCCTACCTGTACCTGCCTATGGGGCTGAAACATGGCGGTTAACGAAAAGGGTTCTACATAAGTTAAGGACAACGCGGAGGGCTACAGAACGAAAAATGGTAGGTGTAATGTTAAGAGATAGGAAGCGTGCAGAGTGGGTCAAAGAAATAACTCAAGTTACTGACATTCTAGTTGAAATTAAGAAGAAATCAGCATGGGCAAGAAATGTAGTGCGAAGAGAGAACAACCGACGGTCTCTGAGAGTAACCAATTGGATTCCAGGGAAAGGTAAGCGTAGCAGGGGGTGGCAGAAAGTCAGGTGGGTGTATGAGGTTAAGAAATTTTCAGGGGTCAAGTGGATGCAGCTAGCACAGGACCGGGTTAATTGGAGGAAAATAGGAGAGGCCTTCACCCTGAAATAGGTATAGTCTGGCTGATGACGATGATGACGATGTAAGGGACACACCATCTTTGAAGAGGTGTGTAGCTGGAGGAGCTGCAGTCATTATGTAGCCACAAACCTGTTGTAAAGTTCTATTAATCAGCTGTCCTGCATACCAAGAGCCCCTTTACCGTGGCAGAAGTTGGGTTCAGCACTGCTATTGCATTGGTAACACAAGGCTGAGGTATGCTCGATTGTTGCAGTGCATTGCTTTCTACAATAGACTTCTCCAGCGCTGCACTCAGCTTCATTAACAGATTTGGCTGCCATGATTTCTGCACCTCCCTATATTTTTTGTTTGGCTTGATGAAGAGGGTATTACACTGTACAGAAAAGCTGACTTCCAGGGTTTTACAAAGGGTTTATTGTTCTAGTAACAATGCAGAATAGTTGCTTTGCATTAGCTATCTAAAGCAGTGTACTCTGTGCTGCTTGCATTTGCTGTCGTCAGGAAGACTGAGCTGAGCTACATTTCTTTTTTTTTTTTCCTTTGGTCTCCAAACACAGCACCCTCTGGTTGCTACTACTCCAGTACCACGGGTGCCCAAATCGTGCGTGGCAGTGCTAGTGCAAGCGAGCAACATCAACACTACGGCTGCAGGACTACTGGTTCCAAACCTTGGAACCAGCTCTCATAGCAACACCAGCAGCAGCAGTGGCAATAGCAGTACTGGTTGTGCAGTGAGGACGACGACGACGGTGACCGTGACAGCTGCAACCCCTGCCCCTGTGCCCACTGCTGCCGTGGCTCCCCCTCGCAAAGTGACACCCATGGTTCCCCCTCCGAGCGCTCCTCCTCCTCCACCATCCAAAGAGGACCACTTGGTGAGTTCTGATGGAGTGCCATTTCATTTGCTGAAAGCACTGCATTTATCGTATAACTGCCTCAGGAGGGGGGGGGGGGTAAAGTTGTCTCGTGCTTGCCGGACAGCTGATCTTCTTGATAAATTGTGCCTGTGTTGGATACTAGGTGCTCGAAATAGTAGCATGCTGGATTAAACATGCCCCGTAGGCTGGTGTTCTACATCATCATCATCATCATCAGCCTGATTATACCCACTGCAGGGCGAAGGCCTCTCCCATATTTCTCCACTTAACCCGGTTCTGTGCTAGCTGCATCCACTTGACCCCTGCGAACTTCTTAATCTCATCCGCCCACCTAACTTTCTGCCGCCCCCTGCTACGCTTTCCTTCCCTTGGAATCCAGTTTGTTACCCTTAGCGACCATCGGTTATCCTCTCTTCGCACTACATGTCCTGCCCATGTCCATTTCTTCTTCTTAATTTCTACTAGAATGTCGGTATGGTTCTACATTGTTCTACATGTTCTACATGGTTCTACATGTTCTACATTGAACACAAATGACATTTGGCCTTGGAGGACTCAAAATTTGTGATGTCTTTGTGTGCACTCACTACTCTATAGCAGGGGTGGCGAGACAGGCATATGTAAACACTCTAAAATAATCATTTTAACGAAGAGCCGCAGTGAAGTGGTGAGCCTGACAAATTTATTAATTTTTATTTATTTTGTCCAGCAAAGCTGGTAGTCGCGGTAAATGCCACCAATGCAGCAATTCCTCATATGTGCTCACATCAGTTCATTCAAATGGGCTCCCTAAACCTCTGCTCATCACATATGCAGTGGCAGGTGGCATCATTTAACAGTGGCATACACTGCTAAAAGCTGCTTTTTCTAGTTTCCAAGCTGTTGGTTATGGCACTACTGCCATGGTAGAAGGGTCTATTACAGGGAAAACAAACTATAAAGTACTATAAAAAAGATTTAATGCTATGAAAGGAACCAGCTGAGAATGTTTCTGCACTTGCACTGAACTGTGATTTTGTAGCATCATTTCATGGTCCACTAGTTCTCATGCCCTCCCTGTGATCTCACTTGGCTACCAGAATTTGTTCTTTGCCTAATGCAGTCCTGTCAGTCCGGAGAGCACAGAGATAAAAAAAATTGTATGATTTGATAGGAGCTCAAAGTGTATGAAATTCCTTCAGAAGTGTGTTTGCCACTGCTTTCAAGTTGGACACACTGTTTTAGGTACAGTATATGAAATGCTGAACTCTAAAACATTAAAAGAGTGCATGAAATCCTGCATCAGCCTTTAGTAAAATTAAGGCCTTGAGCTCACTCTCAATGTTGAGAGCAGTTTGCCACCAACACCAATACTGTCAGCTTTGATATTTGTACAGTGTGAGTGTGACCATTCCCAATGTGAACTGCTATGCTGAGATTATTGTGATGAGCGGGGAGGCGTCTGCTGTAGCGTGCATCAGGCGATGGATGGATGGGGGCGGACACTTGCTTTCACTTTTGGCGATTTGTGTATGCCTGCATTGAAGGATTTTTGTTGGGGAGATCCTCTGTGTCATATGGTAGTGCGGTGCAGAGGAGTTGGACATTCTAGGAATAGCTACAGGTGTGTTGAGTGTAAGTCCGACTGACCACCCTTGTGACAAAACAATGTGGCCATGGTTGTGGTTATCTTGACATCTGAATTGGAACTGTATGTGCTGTGCGTTGTAAGGGTTTGATTTTGTCATGAGCGGCTACATGAATTAAATACTTCCATAAAAGATTTTTTTTTTTTTTAATGCTGGCATACAGACGTTATAGTTGAGGCAGTGTCAGCAGAGTAATATAGCTGCCCTTCAACGAGGTGCACGGCTGGGCTAGCGAAAGCAGCCAGAACACATTTTATCACTAAAGTTGGTCCAAAACCAGAGACAGTAGTGTTGTCTATAATTTTCTGTGCCTTGCATGTTTTTTTTTTTTTTTTTTCTTGCTGAAATATTTTTCATCAACCTTGATGGTCAACTAGCCTAATTTCCTTGACACATTTGTGATGTCTGCTTGTTCCAAACTGGCATTTTGCTTGCACCAAGATTTGCTCTGAACAGTCCTGCCTCTGCAATCACTTCTGGCTCCCCATTATTTATTTCTTGTTACCCCCAATAATCTTGTACTTTACGAGTTGCAACATTTCACGTTTGTTAAAGCCTTCATTCTTGCTGTTTGTAGGGCTCCCTTCCTGTTCATACTGTGCGCCCCTTCAACCCTTCATCTCCCACTTGTGCCTCTCCCTTCTCACCTTTCCTGTAGAGACCAGGAATGGGTTAGAGGCAAGAGGGGTCGGGGGCACACTGTCAGGGCTGGGCACAGGCCCCACACATTTCGCTTTTTAATAGGCAAAAACTGTTATAATTATATTTTAGTAGTAGTCGTGGTAGCTCTCTTGTGGCCAACAAAATAATCACATTTGACAGTAAGGTGCACTGAGCAGTGATGGAGACTCTCCGACCTGGTGTTGGAAGTTTTTCTGCTTGCTTAGAGCCGGCCTGATGTGAAGGCTTCTGCAAAGAAACACAGGGTTAGCATCAGCACACCGCTGATTAAAACTGTGCAAAACTTAGCAGTGATAAAGGTGTTAGCACTGGCTGTACCTGCTGGCATAGAGTAGTGACATCTTCGGCAAAGTTATGAAAGATGCTAAGCCGTTGTTATTTACTGATTATGATTTCAGGAATGCGTTGTCATGTCCTTCATCAAAACACCTAAAGGTGTCTCAAAGCTGACCACCAGGTACTTGTCTTCCTGCACATACATGATAATCATTAGCATTATCAACCTATGCTTAGTGTAGGAGGAAGGCTTCTTCTATATCTCTCCAAATAACCCGCTCCTGTCCCAGCTACAGCCATCTTATCCCTAAAAGCTTTCTAGTCTCATCTCCGATCTAACTTTCTGTCTCTTTTGCCATGCTTACCTTCTCTTTCGGATTCAGTATGTTGCCCTTATTGGCCACTGGTTATGTTGCCTTTGCATTATGGCCCTGCCCATGCCCATTTCTTCTTGATTCCCACTAGGGGTCGTTAATATGCATTTCTTTCTTAACCCACTTTGTTGTCTTCCTGCCTCTTAACATTACTCTACCTTTCCATAGCTCACTGCGTTGTCGTCGATTTCGGTTGAACTCTTTTAGTTAGCCTCTATGTTTCTACCCTATAGTTGAATACCAGTAAGGTACAGCTGTTATATACTGTTCTTTCTTTTCGCCACCTGAGAAGGGGTGGCAGTAAAGGAGGGGTAGAGCATCCTTCTCGCATGCAAGGGGACCTTGGTTCGAATCCTGGTGTCATGCAAATCTCAAATCTGCATCGGATGTATGCAAAAAAATAAAAAAATTTCAAATGTCAGTGGAATGGCATAACCAGGCATGTGGTATGGCCTGATCCCTGTGATCAGAGCTGACAATGCTCTTATTCATTGGAACATATTTTGCCATCCTGGATTAGTGCTTGGCCACCACCTCGTACATGAACCATGAATTAACCCCCATCCTTCAGTCCCGAAGAGCAGAGGAGCAACTAAGCAACGACTATACTCCATCATAAAAAGGGCCCATATTCCGGTAATATATGCAAATCTATATATCCATCCCAATGGGCGCAACTTGATTGCACACAATTTCATGCTTCTGAAAATGGTGAACACTCTTTTTACCACCATGGATTACATTAATTGTATAGAAGCTTCCACTGCCTTTAAACCAAGAGCAGTCACTTTATTCTTCTTTTGAATGTTGTAACATAAATAAAAAATATTTATAGCGCAAGTTTTGTAGCATCTCTTTTACCTAAAATTATTGATGCAATGGCAAGGGCAGCTCTAACTGAGATGACGCACAGGAAAGAGAGGTCAGCTGCATCACCTCTGCACTTCCCCCAACCAATTTATATGAACTGGAGTAGGCATGTCCACTTGAGCATACACTTCCGGGATGACGTAGGCTGAGGTCACCTTGTCTGACTACCAGATGGTGAAATGGTCTCCAGGATGCTTCTGGCAACGAGCGGCTCGAAGAGTTTGTGGCGCCATTGTGGGCCACCCGAGAGCAGTTTCATTCTCCACCTGTTTATCCTTGCCTTCCACAGCTGGGGAGTGACTGGCCTGCGTGCCATGGTACTTGGCAGATGTGCACTGTGGGAAAAAATGCGCGGTGTGCGCACGTGCATGCAGAAGCTGGAGCTGCTCGGTGCCTTGGGCCTGATGACTCGGGAGGCCCTGCGTGAGCTCCAGCATCGTCGGGGAGAGCGCAAGCGACGCACCACTGCCAACCCCAACTTTTCCAGCGCTGCCCTGGAGGAGAAAAGGCGCAACGCACTGCTCCTGCTCGGCGAGAACCTGGCCTCTGGCAGGAAATGCCAAAAAGGTACGGGGCCTTTCTCTTCCCTTTGAGCACCAAGTGCTTGGGTGCTGCAGTCTGCAGGTTTCAAAAGCAAGTGTAATGGCACAGAAGTGAACCTTGAAGGTGGAACTCTCCATCCACCAGGTCACCGAAAGTCGTACCGAAGAAAGGGGGCTAGTAGCGGCTCCAGACCTGTGTTGCGCAGAGTGAAAACTTGATGTGTTTAGCACTTCAGCCATGGAGAAGCGCAGCTAAGTCAGTTGTGTTGGGCGTAAGGTGGTGGCATCATCGGAATTGACATGCAGCACAGGCTCTTAATGTGGTGAGGGTGTTTCATGCTGCCAGTTCAATTGCTTGGCAGCTACACTGGCTGGCATTTTCGAGAGGAAGGAGAGGAGCAGTGTTTTGTCAGTGTGTAGCGGGTAAGTTTCACTGTTGGTTAGACTTCTAAGCTATGTAATAGTAGCTGTCAAATCACAAGGCTGTGATGATGGTAACTGGCATTTTAAAAAAGGAGTAACTTTTCGCAAATTAAATTGTATTGTGGTCATATGGAATTGAAATTAAGTCATTTTGTACAGTTCTTTACTTGCAGTGTATAAGCAAAACTGCATGGCATTGTGGAGAGACAAAAAGAAAAAATTAGTTGGCTTCTTTTTTGGTTGCGCTTCAATGGATTACCCGGTGTCAGGATAAAATCCACTTGTGTAAACGTCTCATGCTCATCCGATATGCCACCTAGTGCAGTGCTGTGAACACACTTGATCACAGTGCTTAACTTGCTGTGTTGCAGTACGAGCACGCATTGGATCGTCCACCCCTAGTTCACCTGAAGCGTCTTCTAACGAGACCACCCCCAATGGCCATTCCTCTCCACCACCTTGCTGTAACGCTGCCACAAAGGTATGTGTCACTACTCTGATGCACTGATGATACTTATTTCTTTCCTGGTACATTGCACAGGCAAAACATATTCTTTTTTCACAGATATATTTTACATAAATATTGAAACATTTGTCTTGTTTCCAAACATAGACCTGTTGTTGTAATGCATGAAGTGTTGAGCTTTTTATCCTAGGTAAATGTTACTATCCTTTAGCTAGGAAAATTACAAAGTAAATGCTACTTGCATTTGCGAGTTTTATAAGCGATACTTTAAATAAAGAAAGAAAGCAGCTTCTATTGCTGGATGGTCGGTAGCAATTGCAGCTTTGAACTTGTTAATACAGTAAAGCAACCTCGTTAATTTTTCATCCATTAATTCAGACATTTGGATAATTTGAACTATAAGCGCAGTCCCACCCGATGCCCATGTAAATCTTTGGCATCGGACGCTCGTTAACTCAGACATAGGCAGTTAATGTGGATGAGAGATAGCATTAAGGTATGACCTGCAGAACCAGTGATCAACAAAATAGATCTTCCCGTATCTAAATTGCATGAAACAGTCATGCACATGCACTTTGGTCATGTTATGGAAGGCAGAGCGGTGATCAGAAGTTCTCCATTTCCAGAACAGCGCCCTGTCTTATAGCCTCGGTTTCGTGGCTGTGGTTGGGCGGCTGCATTGGCCAGTTGGTGCAGGTAATAGCTAGTGTGGCAGAGAAGCCAACTTCAGCACAAGATGGGATGTGGCATTGCCCACAGTGTGTTGTGAACTTGTCTGCTGTGACCGGTTGCTGAGATGCGAGGCATCCTGTGCTTGAACGGGGCAAGGACAGGTATCATCACCTGTTCATGAGTGCCCCATTTCTCTTCTGAGTTAAGAGTGCCCCAGCACTGACGTGTGCTCCTGAGCCTTGCTAGTCGTCACTAAGGCTATATGCTTCAGTCTCTTATCAAGGCCAGATAGAATGTTCCTGCACTGAAAAATGCAAGCTTATTTCACAGAATCTCTGCAACCTTCTTTCTGAGCTGTGAAGAACTCATTGTGGCAACTTAATGGTTATGGTGCTTGGCCCAGTTCCTGATCAAGTGGTGTGCACTGTGTCATGCCAGGGCATGTAAAGGCTCGCAAGGGATCAAAATTAATCCAGCACTTTCCAATGCAGAGCCTCTCGTAGCCATGAGCAGCTTTTTGTGTGTATACTGTTGCTACCACATCATATCACAGCAAGCCTTGAGGCGGAACAAGGTTTCAGGCAGTTATCTGGAAGCATGTGTAAGCTGGCATGTTGCTACGGATACGCCACAGGCATCCTTTTTTTTTTTTTTGTTGTTTTTTTTGTTTTGTTTTTTTGTTTTGTTTTTTCTTGCCTTCACATAATCTCCATGATTTTATCCGTCAAGTCGAAAGTAAGGGCCATTAAGTTTATGATGCTCATGTAAAAGGCCACGGATTCGTGGTGTGTCCCTGTATGTACCTCTGCGGACAAAAGTATACGGAGCACGCAATTTGCTTCTAAAGTTTTTCACGCGTTACATAATTGAACCTTGCCGTCAAGGTATGTGCGAACCGGTAGTAGACACCAGTTCCCTTTTACTTATATAAATATTGTTTTCTTATCTTCCAGTGCAGAAAGTGTGATTTTAGTTTGAACGAGAAAACGTGCTCCATTTACTTATGTCTGCACCTGTAAGTTTGTTGCACCTGCATGTTTGCCTTGAATAACTGAGCTGCCCATCTGCAAACATCCATTCTATTTAGACTCGCTGCCATAGGCCTACCATGCTTTGTGACAGCTATGTAACCATCGTTTGTATTGAGAACATTTTACAATTGAATCATTAAAGGTGGCTTTGCTATATGGAACATTTTATGTCAATTTGGGGTTTTCATATTGTAACTCGTATCGGTTGTAAGTCATATCCTTATAAAGTAAAACCTCGTTTATCTGGATCTCATTAACTCGAAAATTCGGTTAACTCAGACTCGCTGCGTGGTCCCGACAAGACTGTGTATAGTTCAATGGCGGCAGACGCTTATCATCTCCGAGGCATTTACCCGCATATCGGTTAACTCGGAGAACTCCGAGGATGAGGGCTACCGACTTTCCTGTGTTACCATGCGATACAGCATGGATGTACATCCACAGCGGGCGGGCAAAGGGAAACCTACATGAGGCGAGTCCTTCTGCACGCTGCTCGGCAAAAACAAAAAACAGCAGCAAAAACGAAAAACAGTGGCAAAAAAAAGCTGAAGGGCACGAAATGTGGTATAGCGGATCATGTGAGCAGTGGCTAGGTGGTGCTGGTGACCGCGCACTTCAATCGTCAGGGTGGCGAGACTGTTTGTATTTTGCTGTTAAATGACAGCAACTGCTGTCCCGTGACTGCGATGGCTGCACTGACTGCATGCTTGATTTCTTCGTCCTGATTGTTTGTGATGCGACGGTGATAGTGCGCGAATCATGAAAATAAGCACCCGTTGCTCTGTTTGGGGCCAGTTGCCGTTGCGCTCCACAACGATGGCGACCGCCACTCCAGTGAAGCAACGACAATGTTGCCGTTGCTGGCATGTGGACTGATGATGACATGTTATTGGAAGTTCTCGATGAAGACTGAAATTGTTCCGGCAATGAAAGTCATGAACAGCCACTGTCACAATGTCGCACTGTGCAAGAGGTTGCCGAGGCTCTCCTGTACTGGGGGAATTTTGCGTCGGATCACGCGACAATGAGCATGCACACCAAAACTTGATGGGACTGAACAAAATTTTTATCGCGCAAATTTCGATGAAGAAACAAGCAAAAATAACGTAGTTTTTCATGAAATAAAGGTATGGGCATGCCCAGTACATTTTGTTTTTTGTTTTTGTTTTCATGGTAAATTTGATAATTCGGAATTCGGTTAACTCGGACATTTTTGCCAATCCCTTGTGATCCGGATTAACGAGGTTGTACTGTATTAAGAGAGTAATAGCTCACTGACATCCACCCAAGCGCATCCATACAACTACAAAGGAAAGCTATGTAGATTTCTCAGAAACTTCTTAGTTAAATAAAAATTCGTCCTGGTTTGGGAATCGAACCCGGGACCACCGCCTTTCCGGGGAAGTCGCTATACTAACTGAGCTAACCCGGATGGTCAGCAGGTCAAATGATAGGACGAGAGCAAATTGATCAATAACTCAAAGTGGGAATTTATTTATGGGAAAACCCCCAGGGTGGAGTAGATTTGTAACAAGGAAGTAATTGCTCACTAACATCCACCCATGCGCAGCCAGCTTTCCTGTGTAGCCGTATGGCTGTGCATGAGTAGATGTCAATGAGCAATTACTTCCTTATTACAAATCTGCTCCACCTTGGGGGATTCCCCTAAATATTCAATCAATTCATATCTTTGTTGCTGTTCTTGACCCTTTCCCCCTTTTATCCTTCTGCAAGGCCATTTACAATTGGAAGTGAATAGAGGTTAGTGAAATATGTGGGGGTTTTGTTTGTGCCAGCAGAGGGAAGAAGTACCGAGCATGGTAAATGGAGACGTGTTCAAAGACTGGGCAAAAAGCAACCACGGAGAGGTCACAAGCAGCACCCTAGGCTGGGTCAGCGACTACTCCCTACTAAAAAGTGGTAAGATCCTCATTGCTGCATCACTTTGGAAAACTGCCTGTACATGCCACATCAAGGCATTGTTTTTCTGTCAATGACATGTCGGCCACCCGTTAATGTTAGTAAATGGGATTTTTCTTCTTCTTGGCATGCACGAGGAACGTAAAGACGAGGCAGAACACTAGACGAGGCAGAACACTTGGAGTCTCGGTGCCAACTGATTTATCTTCTTTTATGAGCCGGCCACTTCTCCAGTAGCCGGTCGACTTTGTTTGGCTACGGTTGACTACTTTTCGCTAGCAGTGCTGTGGCCTAGCTGTGGCGCATTTCGGGTTCATCACAATTGGTAAGCACACCAGAGGATGTTGGGGCTGCATCATGATGCCATTCTAGCAGCCTGCAACTGGTGGCTACTTAACTGAATGTGAGATAGCACTGGAGCTTTTAGGGTTACGTTTGCAGGGGCTTATTGTTGGGACTACGTGTTTACAGTCTGACGTTCTGGCAAGTGCAAAATTTAAAGGTCTGTTCAGGGGAGGAATGCACTCAGAATACACTTATTCTCAGCATAGGGCATACAGGAGCTATTTCACGGGTCATTGTGTTTGTAAGTCATGCTTACCAAAAACAGCTTATGTTGTAGTGCGTCGGTAAAAACTATGGGGCACTGTCATGTGGTGTGGCATGATCTACCACGTTGCTGTCCAGACACTCTTGGTTGATCTCTGACAGGAAAGCATGTCTTGAGGGGCCAGATATATTCTGCACTCCTGCTGTGACACTGTGCAAGAGTCTTTCTTGGTGTCTGCATGTGCACACAGTCTTTGTCAAAAGTTGACAAAGGCTGTACATACATAGACACACATTTCAGTTTGCTTTTCTTGTTCCCAAGCTTATTCACTGTACTGACATTTTAGTTTATACTGATACTTTGAAGCTACTATACTGAATGCGTACAGTTAAATTTTGATATAACGAAGTCAGTACAATCTGCCGTTTGCTATGTTAAATCAAAATTTTGCAACATCGAAATTTGTCTCCTTGCATGCAGAGAACCCTCCAGAACATTTTACTGACCATTCAGAGGGAAAGCCTTGAATTTTGGTGGAATTGGGTGTTATGTACGTGATGGGGACGACGCGGACATATATTTTTGGTTTCACTATCATCACCACCCAACTGAACTTCGAGTTCCCAATCATGTCGCGCATTCGATACCGTGTTCTGCTGCTGCTGCGTGGGAGCCAGGAAAATGAAGGCCAATGGTGGCAGGCCACGCCAACTTTTTCGCCTCGCTTTCTTCAAGTCAGCGAAAACAATGCCCTCTATCACACCTGATGAATTGAAACCTATTTCAGGATGATCGTTGCTTTGTGCTGCAAGTGCGAGCATGCACGTCTTTGTTCGTGTGCATGCACGTCATTCGAGTAGAAAGTGAGCTTGTCAATAGGACGGTTGTACCTATCTTTTCAGTTTTCTTACCTGGCTTTATGGGTAAACGCGATAATCTCAGCGCAGGTAGCTTTGAGTGCGGGCACCACACCACATACGGCATCCGTTCCAGGCAGAATTGAAACATTTTGCCAGAGCTGCGTCCAGTCTTGCTGGCTGTGCGTTGCACATACGCTCGTGCTACCTAGTGGTTTCCCTAAACACTATGTTTGCAAACCTCACCCGTACTGCCCCAGATGGCACAGCAGGCGGCACACTCCACCACCACCCACATTTACGTCGGCCGTGCACTCTTCATGTGTCTTTTAGGTGGCGCACCTTCACGCAAGTGCTCCGCTCAATCTTTCGCGCTTGCGTCACAATTTATTTCACTTGTTTTGTTTTGAGGCAGCAGCGAAACTTCACTACATTGAAAGTGGGATGAAATTTACCTCGTAAAAATGCATGATGTTGTGAAAACAAAAATACTTGGTTACATCGAGGATTTTGCTGCATTGAAGCTTCTTTACATCGAGGTTTATGTGTACTTGTATAATTGACCCTGATATCTAATACTGCTGAAGCACAAGCACTTTTGAACTTGATTGAGCCTGATACAAATTAGAGATCCGAGTACCCTCCACCTATAAGACTGCTATGCATTCCCACTCTATCTCAATGTGCGAACTGGCATGCTGAAGGAAAGGTGGTACTGCATGCTGCATGGTTGTATAAATGTTGCCAAAGAAGTTTGTGAGAAGGAAAAGTAAGCAGATACACTTCAGATAAAAAATATCTTTTAGCTGTCAAGCTACAGGAAGTTCCATCACAAATGCACACTTGAAACAACACAACTGGTCGTGCGCATGGGGGCCATGCTTGCTTAGCACCCAGGCAGATGGGTGGCGTTGACAATGTGAACAAAGATGAAGGCCTCGCCTTCTAGAAAACGGGTCCGCGTCTCGTCCGAAGAGTGATGGATTCATTCTCTCCTAAAAACACCGGTTTATTCCGGATAAAGAGAAAAGCATTTTAAAAAAAGAAACGTCGGGCGCCACAGTGCCGCAAACATGCAGTCGAGATCCGCGGCGATGGACCACCAAGAATAAAGCAGATAAAGAATCAGGGGCAGGACAAAATACACTTCGGCGCAAATAGGGCGAGTGATAGGGCCAAAGCGCTAACGGCTACACAGGAAATACGGCTCCTCGCATAGCAGCAACTCACGCAAATACGCCTAAGCCATTCCTGCAGGCACTGCTTCCGACTTTGTCTAGCAGATCTTTATTCCGTCGTCAGTGCACATACCGCTGGCCCATGGTGTTCGCTGATCTGGCAACTCCCCTCGCTGGCCTCCAGCCGGGCAACAGCAAAATTCACAATTTTTATGGAATACTTCCTGCATGCTTCACTTTTATTTTGCACTTTTCCTGAGCATAGCTTGTGCTTCAGGAAATAATTTGATGTTGGGCAGGATTGGACTTGATCGCACCTGAATCGGCTGTCTAGCAATGTCGGATCTGCATTGAGTTTGATTCCAGCCATGTCTATCACAATCGAAAGTGTCCACGTCAAATCTGTAGTGCTAGTGAATGAGCACTACGCATTTGGCAACCGTAAGCAGTCATTGAGCCGAGCTCTCCATAAATTAACCGAGAAGGTTTCCAGATTCGTAGGGAAATGCTGTACTTTATTGTGTTATTGCCACATGCAGGCGCCTGCTACCTTTTGTTGCTTCTTAACTTTGGTATACAATGAATTCCTATTGTTCAGTGTGTTTCATTTTATTCATTGTAGATTTTGTTTGTCAACTGCTGTGCAACGGGCTCTTTGTTGTTTAAGGTTTCTTTTTTCCTTTAAAACAGCGTCCAAGACAGTAGTTACATGAATAATATGTGGAAATCACCTGCACTAGCTGAATTATCTGTAATGAAAGTTTTTTTCTCACGCGGTTTTGGATTCGGTGTCAGCCGCCAAGCGATGGCTTTAAAGTCATAAACATGCTTTTGTCTTGTGAGACATAAAAAAGAACCGATATACTAATCACTGCTTATTCATTTCTTTGTTATTTTAACTTTTGTGCACACTTGCATAAGAATCTGTGCAAATTAAAATGAAATAGCAGTAACCAT
This sequence comes from Amblyomma maculatum, assembly GCF_055883805.1. Taxonomy (NCBI): domain Eukaryota; kingdom Metazoa; phylum Arthropoda; class Arachnida; order Ixodida; family Ixodidae; genus Amblyomma; species Amblyomma maculatum. Next base: position 39,395,797 of record NC_139347.1, on the reverse strand, counting down.
GCTGCAGTGTTTGGATGCCTGACCTTACTTTATTGTGTCAGTGACATCACAGCCGTTGTTCGGCAATTAAAAGAGAAATTGCGTAAAGAAAATATTCAATTTTAAATTACATATCGCATTTTTGTGTAATCCACATAGCTATTCATGTTTAGCGCTGCATTCATTCATGCGCTGCATATCATTCCGCAGATATAACACGAGAAAAATTTCATGTCGCTACTTGTTTAAGTCGAACCCGAAATCCGACTAATATCTGCTGAATTCTGCTTTAAAGTTTGGGTTATTTGGCCAAGCAGGTATCGCTTCGGTGTATATTTGTGAATATTGATTATTAGTTACCTAATAAGCTCTAATTAATTTTGTCTCTAATCTCTTCAGATAATCCATATTGGATCAAGTGAAAAACACTGTATTTGAAGGGTGGCTGCATCTAGGCTTATTATGCTCCTTGCTTTTGTTCTCATCTGCATAGCCAAAGCAGAAGAAAAGCAGAAACTACTGAAGCGAAGCCTGGAGCTAAAAGCTGAGCGCATGCAACTTGAAGAGAAAAAGCAGCAGCTGTCCGAAATTATTGCTGTGAGTACACGCCGCATGTTGGAGTCTTCATTCATGTTTTATCGCAAGAGCATGTGTTCCGTTAAAATAATAATAACAAAAATAAAACACCATAAGCATAATAAATTTTTGCTAGCAACAATACTTCATCAGCTGTAATTAAAAGCAGAGCTGATGTGGCTCCGTCAGTTGTTATCTGGTCAATTAAAATGTAGGCAGCTTCAATGAAGTGTGTGAAGTCCAAGGACCCTGACAGCCAGCTGGTACATTGGGGATGTATTAGAAGAGAATATCATAACATAATAAGAGCTTGGAAAAAGCTTCCAGGCCTGGCTGTGTGTTCGTAAGTACTTGGGGCTTTTTAGTATGCACTTACTGCACAGAATACTGTCTTGGGCTTTCTTTGTGCTAGGGTTTGCTTAGGAACCTTCCACAAGCGCAGTTACCTTTCTTCTTCTTTTTTCAACCCGGTGTCATAGTGGACTAGGATGTTCCTTCGCAACCGACGCATCCATGTTGGCTCAAGACCAGGTTGGCATTTTGCTGATGGGACACTACAGGTGCCCACGATGCCTATATCAGCATCTGTCATGAGCTAGCTAGCTAGGTGACATCATTTATAGTGACGTGCAAGAAACACCATTTTTAATTTTATTTTAATACAGTTTAGGTCACTTATAACATAGTTTGCGGGGTCCGCGAAAATCCGCCCTGTAAGCGGTGATGTGCTATAACCAAAACATTAAATTTGCTGTTTAAAATACATGCCAGATGGATAGCTTTTCTTTCAAAACTCCTTATTCAATGAACGAAAAGCAGTGCGCTCAGTCCTCTGCTCACTTAGATTAGTTTTAACATGCTATGCACTGCACGATCGCAAAAATCATCGCCGCCGTGGAACTGCGTTATGCGCTTGCTACCAGTGTGTGCTCGATCCCGCAAAGGCAGTCCTTACCTTTTTTTAAGGTGTAGGACGTTACTGTACACGGATTACCACCTGATATTTGCCTACGACCGCTGAATAATTTATAATCAAATTTCTTTTCTCACCTGTTTCAGTTTCAACAGCCGAGAGATGGCAGTGATCTCACAGTGAAGTCTAGGTCACGCGAGGGATGAAAATACAGCGGTATAATCATTGCTGTATCATTTGAATTCACTACATTGATAAAGCTAGCCTTCCTCATGAACAGGAATCACAAGAAGTGAAGAGTCAGCGATTATGTCGCAGTTTTTTAATGTACCGTGTTACCTAGACCTAATTGTGACATCACAACCATCTTTTGGCTGCTGAAATCGAAACTGGTAACAAAAGAAAATTAAGTTATAAATTACTTAGCAGTCATGGGGGAAAACCACGGGGTGATCCATATACAGGAACTTTTTACGCATCAATAACAATAAGAATAATACCATCAAAATTGAGTGCCTATACTCCTTTAAAGACACTGCTTGAACGAAGACACAATCACTACAATCGTTCCCACTCGCTCTTTTACAAAAGAGTGATGCGCGAGTGAAGGAAAGCTTTAAAGGGGTCATGGTGAGAAAACACGGTGTGATCCAGATGCATGGAAAGGAGTAAACCAAAATAACAGAGGGGAAAGAGAAGCTCTTGCACAATTTTGTGGAAGACTGGAGCAATGCGTGGAGTCTGGAGGAGGGAAGTGCACTTGCTGTTCCACACTGTCACCGATTGGATTTTAAAACCACACTATTAATATCAGTATTTCGCTTACGCAACTGCATAGCAAGCAGTATGACTTTACATTGAGTCCTCTGGGATGCATACTGGTGGCCGACAAAACTCGCGTTATAACAAGTTCAGCACTATAAGTGATTAAGTTGTAAGTGGTCTCCACTGTAGTAAGAAATTTTTATGAGTTACCATCTTGACGGCACGTTGATCTGATGCCGGTGATAGTCAGTAGGATGTTGCTAGCATATTTTCGTTCTCGTACTTAATAGTACCTTTAGCAGAGTTGGCGAAGACTACATATGAGCATATGGTGTGGTGTATAGGCTAGTCCTTGGAGTGCATTTATGGGCAGCTCTTAGAGGCAGTGGTTGGGGCAAAGGCAGTCTCATTTGAACTTTGAATTTTTTTTTTAACTTGTATGCAGAGAAAATTCTTGTTATGATTTTCTGCAAGCAAAAAGCAATCTCATCAAGAGAAAGAGGAGGGAGGGGTGCCTCTGCCCTTCTTTAATATCAACCCCAAACTTACCCTGCGTTCCTTGTGCTGCTTTTACATTCCGACAAAAAATTTGCTGTTATCGATCAGTGCTTTTTTTGGTTTCTTGCTCAGCAATACTTTTGTGACGAGAAATTTGTTTCACTGCAGAACCAACAGAAACGACGCGTGGAGCTGCAGCTTGCCCTACAGACTGTTCAGAACTCACTGGAGAAGTTTGAGCACGTCATAAAAATGTTCAAAGAGGCCTCTTGATGAGGCCAGTGGTAGAAAGAGCAGCTGCTGCGTTTCACCTTCACATTCGCTGCCTCCCAAGAGTCTCACCTGCATCGCTTTACATCATCTCTGAAGCCAACCTGCATGTGCCCAGCTCTCCTTGACACCTTTTCAAGTGTCCCCAGAACTAACGCCATATGCTGCCTCTCGGGTGGGGGCCGGCCACAAACCACCAAATATCAGTGGGTGCAGTTTGGAACGCATTTTGTTGTTAGAGAAGAAAGGGTAGTAGCACATTGTACAAGCTGCTGGAACTGTGCACCGCTGGTGGCAAAGTGCATGGGGGTATCACTGGCCCAGCTTGTGAACGGAGCTGCCAACATTCTAGTCAAGCACCCGGGGTATTGTCTGCATCAGCAACTTGCTTTGGGTTGCCATCCTTCGGAACGGTCAAGTTGGATGTATGAGGTCTTCAGGAATTGTGCTTTTTGGTTGCGTACAGAAAAACAGTGCAGCTGGTTACTAGGACTGAGTTACTGCATGCAGTTTTTATTGTGTTCTTCCGCTGGTGCAGTCTATTGTAGGCATGGTCTTCTATTGTCCCCTACAAGACGTCCTGCCACATTCTTTTTGCCTGTTAAATACTATGCTTTTGTGCTCACAAGGTGTACCATTGGCAGAAATAAAAACAAAATTGTTTTGTGGGCATAGTTAGGATTGTCGAGACTGAGATTAATAAAACTGGGGGTGTGTAAATATTCGGAATTTCGAGTACGAATTGAACATCCTTGTTATTCAGTTCGTATTCGCGTTCAAAAAACTGTTTGCTCGGAATTTTTTTAATATTCTAAAATTCAAGCTTTTGGTTAATTCGAACATTCTTTCTTGTCTTTTGAAGGTCGAAATAACAACAGCTGATTATATTCAGCAGCGATATTATAGCTCCACCCAGTTTTATGCAGGTACTTCCTGTACAAAAAAAAACAACAAAAACGGGTTTACAAAATTCTGTAGAACATTTATGCTGGATTTTCAGTACAGTAGAGTTTACATTTCAGTGCAATTGTAGCTTAATTTTACGTGTTAATAGCAGGTGAATTCTGAAATAAACAAGACTAGCAATGTTTACTTTTTATTTTATTTTCTTTTTTTTTTTCTTTTTGCACTCTTCAGATATTCAATATACAAAGGCATTTTCTTTTCCCCCACTTGTATTCGAAAATTTCGGTATTTGCGCAGCCCTAAACATAATGTATATGCATATGTAGTGGTCCTTTATTTTTTGTATTCCCTTTTGATTAACTGCATTTATTGCACTGCTCTTGCCATGTAAATTTTTTTTTTTTTTCCCAGGGTATGAACCTGTGCTCTATTTATGAATGTAAGCTATTGCAGAAATAATATATAGAAATGTTTGCAGCTTAATTTCATACATGCTGCGATCTTAGTAGAGTCTTGGACAAAAGTTTGCAGAATGTAGGTTCAGAGGAAAATGTCATTTCTGTAAGGTTATGCAGAAAAGTCAATGAAAAACAGAAAATGTGAGGAAACGTGCCTGCTGAATGATTCGCGATGAATACTAGCTAACTGGCCAGCGAGTCAATGTAGCAATGAATTTTCTGTGATCCTGCACACTGCAAACTTTTGTTCGTGGCTACATGCATTAGCAGCCACTCTTGAGAAACTGAGTATTGTGTTTTTGGCAAAAATTTTAGTGCAGCTAACAATGGCGACAATACACTAATGCCATTTTCAGATTGCCACACTTCTCTTGTATTTTACTTCTTTTATTGCAAAACTTCATATTTAGCACAGCTGGGCTTTGTGGTATGCATGTCTTGCCCCTTTTTGGAAACAGTGAAATGCTCAAGCCTTGGAAGGGTTAATGAAGGCCTGCGTTGGCATTGTGTGCAGTAATTGTGCCTGTCAGTCACAACAGGAGGATAGTGCTTGTTAGCCATACAAGAGGTTGACGACTGTCATCTGGTATGCAGTTGTGTCTTTGACAAATTGAGGTTCTCAGCTAGGGCATTCATTTACATGTTGTCTGTCATGAGTCTACTCTTGTGCTATTCAAAGATTTATTTGTACATTCGGTTGCGTGAGTGAAAGTGGACGCTCTGTAGTCCAACTGTTATATTGTTTAATACTTTTTTGTTTGCTTGTTTGTTTGTTTATTTGCAACTGCAACAGCTTCTGGTTTTTCTGAGAGCTCCTGTTTATAAATAATCTTTTTTTTTATATATATTTTGCAAGCAAAGACAGGTATTGATAGGAAGTGATCTGAAGGCCAACATTGTAAGATGTACTGTGGTGTGCCAAATAGTGTTTGCATCTGACATCCACTCATCTGCATGAATTTTTGCCATCTTGCTGACGAGAGAATTGCACTTTATAAATATGTTTTTGTTTTTCTTGATTTAGGGGGACATGCATCTTGAAAAACGTTTCGTTAGTATAAACACTGCATGACTCGAATCTGTACCACTTGTAAAGCTTGATGTCTTCTTTTCAAATCTGTTTTTAGTTGTGAGATAAATCGACGCTTTCCTATTCTAGATGCCATTCATGCATGAATAACAGTGCATGCTTGTTCAGTTTCTCGAAATGGTAGTCTATCCATTATGGAGCAGTTCAAGAACGAATTAATGCCATTCCCTTAGCAGGCACTATGTTGAGACAATTTTGCCTAGTGTATCATTTTCAGGGGCTGGGTCCTGAATATTTTAGGAAATTTGGGTCAAAAAGTTTTATTATTTACATTAAAACCTATGTGGTCGCATTATGCACACTTCGAAATATTATGCATTCCAAATTTATTCTTGGCGTCGCTAAAATGTGTACATAAAATGTGCACAAAGCCCATATTTGGTCCCGCTGCAGTGGCGTAGTGGTCAGGGCTCGACTGCTGTGCCCAAGGATGCTGGATAGAATCCCGGCCGCGGCAGCAGCTTTTCAATGGAGGGTAAAAGCAAGGCGCCCATGTGCTATGTGATGTCAGTGCACATTAAAGAATCCCAGGTAGTTAAAATTCCTAGAGCCCTTCATGTCAGTGCACATTAAAGAATCCCAGGTGGTTAAAATTCCTAGAGCCCTTCATTACGCGTCTCTCATAGCCTGAGTCGCTTTGGATCATTAAACCCCATAAATGAAACCAAACCAACCGAAACCCATATTTGACCCAAAATGAGCTGAGAATGATGGAATTGAAAGTCATATAAGGCCCAGTGAGAGTTCAGTTTTGGCGATAAAAAAAAACATTTTAGTAATTTTACTTCCTGGAAGGAATAAGTGGCAAAAGCATGGGTTTACTAGTTCCACAAGCCTGATTGTTGCCAGCTACATGATTTCATGCATCGTTCACTTGAAAATGGATTGTTCTTTACCTCTCGTAGCCGCCATGAGTGTTTTAACCGAGTTTTAACGCGATAGCGTTAAGGGCCCCGTATCACAGAAAAGTCGGTGTCGGTGGCGGCGGCCGCCATCCCGTGTTGTCCGGCATTGGCCATGAGCGAAAAATCCCAGAAGCATTAATAAATAAAAATGAGTAGGAAAAATCGCCGACCTGAGGAATCTAACGTGGGCCGCTAACCACTCCGCCACGCCAGCTAGATGGTTTGAAATGGACAAAGGCGCGTCTATTGATTGTGGTGTTGTCTCAGAAATGTCCCTTAGAGAAGTGTATTGTGGCGTATAATAATAATTATGAGCATGTAAATTACAGAACACTCAGTTAAGCGAGTGGCAAATTACTTTTCCGCTGTACTTCCTCTTCGCTTGGCGTGCACGTAGCGCCAACATGCGTGTGACGCACGGAATAATATAGACAGGGTATGGCCTCCGAGATCTTCATCGCGCTGACTTGGATCGGCAATGATGTTGCCGACTGACTACGACTACAACTTGAGGCCCGCGCTTTTCGGCAAGATGGCTGGCAGCGCTTATACGTCCTGGAAGAATTCATAAATAAAAATGAGTATAGCAAAAGCGCGACAAGCAAATGAGTAGATGGTGCGAACTGGGCACGATAACGCTATCGTGTTTTATTCTTAAAGGCAAAGCTTAAGCGTCCTCCAATTTTTAAAATAATTTGCCTATCATTCCTGCCTCTGATAATTTTATATGTTAAAGAGGAATGATCATGTTGGCTCAAATGGTCGGAGGAATAGCAAAGCCAATTGTTAAGGATAATTGCAGTTTTTCTGTGTGCGTGTCCCCTTAACTAATCTCGATGTTCATGAAAGTGGCAAATTTTATCCCCATAAAAGTTCATTTGAGGCTTGCTTTTAACCAGTCATTGCCAGTCACTGCCCGATTACCCACCCTTGAACCTAATCAGGGAAGATGTGTCATGCAACGATTGACCTGATAGCCTTGGTCACACTTTTGTTATTTGTGACCGCAGAGATTTATCTCCTTTTAGCTGCACCAATTAATCCTGGGTTCATAATTTTGCATGCTTTGCTTGTGATGAATTTAAATGGGTTTTAGAACTGAGTCCTTAGTGCCACGACATTCATGTTGTTATTCAGTGCGTATTTTGTGACCATTGAGCAGGCTGCTGAATAGCTGTGTTGTCCCGCAAATGTGGGTGAATTTTTTTTTGTGTGTAAGAGTGCTCTTTCCAGCGGTGTTACAGTGGATGCACATGAAATTGTTTGGTTCAGTCTGACCATAACAAACTCAAGACTACAGGGTGCTGTTAAGTCATATGGCTGACTTCAAGGAATGGGCTCAAAATATTGATTCGAGCACACGAATAGCATAGTGTACGTGCTGTTTCAGTAGTCAACTTCAGTTGCTCACGCTTGCTGTTACCCACGAGTCATTTCTGGCTTTGTGGGAATGTACAAGTACAAATGTGCTGACAACATAAGGAGTTCATGTCCATTACTAGAATGCACACCTGCAGCTTTTCATTGGCATTCAGTTTCTTTTCTTCTGTCACAAAGTGGAATGGGGAAGAAGAGTATATGACGTCGTTTTTATACACAGCATAATAGGAAAAGTGTAAACATGCCTTATACATATTCCTCTCTATGCTTCGTCAACATTTGTGTAAACGAAACAACTTTCACTATGTGGGCAGTGCATTTATTGCTTTGAGCGAGCACTTCCAGCATTTCAAGGGGCATTTTTAGAGTCGACTGCAAGTTTCCTTCCATGCTTGGTATGTGCACAGTGCGTGCTACCAGGAGTCATTTTTCATCTTTAGAATGTTGATTTTTACTTAGTCATTGTTGCGTAGTTGCCTTCATTTGTGCAGTTTTCTGGCTTCAATGGCAAATGCTTCTGTAGCGACGCACGTGGTCAGCATCAGCCGCTTGCCGAAAAAAATGAAGGCTCCAGCTTGAGCAACGTTGAACGCTCTTGGGCTTTCATCTTGGTCGGATGCTGCCGATGCCACTTCAGCTTTCCTTAATAACTGCAGTTGCCCTGCTAGCTGATGGGCACATTGTAGTGATCCAGACTTTATTTTAACGCGTAACCTTCCCGGGTCACCTTACGTCTGTCACGTCTAGGTCACCACTTTTATTGAGAAAAGTTGGATGAGCAATGGTGACAACGCCTGGCCAAGGTGCAAGTCACAAAGTTTTATATGCATAGAGGTGAAATTCACGAAGCGAAGCGTTTTATGTACATAAAACGCTTTTGCTGTGGCTGGACATTGCCGCCGCCACTCATCCAGCTTTCCTCAATTATTGCCCTGCCAGGCGACCTCTACACTTCCTTCTCAAAACTAGGACTGCATTGCAGTTGATGCAAGTTGTATAATATTGAAAGGGTCGTCAGGCCACGTTGAGAACATATCGTGTTGCTCGGGCACCACATTACTCTTCATGCTGTTTCCTCGTCATAGGTTTCTTTTGGAACTGTTGCGGAAAGTTCTAGAGAATGGGTGTGGCCTAGAATGTGTGCAGAGCGACTATTTTTTGCTACATAGGGTGATTTTCTGATGGTACTATATGGGCATTGTGGCATGCTGACGTGTACATAGTAGCATGAGATTTGAGTTTACTAGTCGCACAGAGTATCTTTGTTTTCAGGTTGTACAGAAAGATATATAACATTATTACTTGTGCTTGTGGGACTGCTGAGCTATGACACAAGCATTTTTTGTGCCCACATGTTTACAAAATTATGCTTTGCTTTCCTTTGGTGGGGAGAAAGCTCTGTACATTTTCAGAAATGTTAATTTTGATGCTTTTGTTTTGTGGGCTGTTCACAGCAGAGTCCTTGCCTTTGTCATCATACTTAGCTTTCATGAGAGATGCTCATTTGTGAAATTTATCCTGTAAAAATATAAAAGGAAACTGTGTATGTGTCTGCACCATCCCTACTTGTTAGTGTACAGATGTCTATATCATTTATTCATGGTAGGTCATCTTTTTAATCATTTAGAAAACCGATGGAATTAAATATATTCAAATCCTGACGTGCTCTCCTTGACTAATTCAAAGCCTTCTCTTGTGTATTCCCACTCTGTGGCACATGTGTGCTGGTGACCACAGCTGCTGAAAGCTGCTGTTTGGCTGTTGGTTTTCTATTTTTAAATCGAACTGTTAAATGCAGTAAGATTTGTGCAGAATCGCAGCTGTTCAGCGTCGCCACACGTGGTGCTCGCATTGACTTGTATTCTTTAGGCTGCTGATAATGCATCGGGCGCCAGAAAGTAAAGCTACCGTATATGTAAGCGGCCTTGTCCCGAACGTTAGCATGTGACAGTACACGAAATAGCCAGTTGGCATGGTTTTTCAGCTGCGGTTTCAACTCCCCACTTCGCAGATTGTAGATTCATCCTTTACGTCTCTTTTCACAATGGTGCGTACCTCTTGCGCAGTCAGTAGCGCCCAAAAACTTGCGAAGTCCTCGACAAAGGGGCTTCCGTAAAAATGGCCCTATGCATTAAATGGGATGACTCCAGCAGACTACATGCACCGGCCTCGTCTGATCTGCTCCGAGTCATCCCTTCACACTATATAGCGTTGCCAATGCTGGGCTTCGTTGTAATGGACGTTCCTGCGCTCGAAGTTAGGTGGAAACCTTGCCCAGGCAGTTGACTGCCGTACCGAATTGTTTCGATTCAGCCGAAGCGAGGACGCGGCATGGTTGTTCTGGCGATGTTGTTTTGAGGGTTTTGAGCGCCTGCAAATTGTAGTGTACTGCTTCTTCTACGGAGGCTGTAAAGTACTATTTCGCAAAAAAAAAAAAAAAAAAGGTATGTCATGAATGGGTTTGTATTGGTGCTGTGCGCTTTGCACAGTACCATTCATCGATTTGTCCTAATCTCTAGATTTAGCCTGTCATTTTATTAGTGCTCTGTAACACTCACACAAGGTTAGAACTGGATAAAAGCGTATATGTTGCGGACGGTACCGGCTGTTCGAATTCAAGTAACGTTGTTCCTATCACAAATTATGAAGCTATATGCATTTGTTCTCTGAAAGCGCACTGGCGTCGTCTACTCGCGAGCACTCACCAAAGCTGCTAGTTTCAATTAGGCGAGGCGTGAAAAATGTTTAAAGGCAATGTGCTCCGTTTACGTTTGTCCGCACCTAGTCACTACCGCCGCTTGGCGCAATCCGCCAACCTGTCATCTTCGGTTTGCGTGATCACATTTCCCTTGTTCTACTTGATTATTCATTTGATACGTATAACAACATATTTTACGAGAGCAAATTTGTTGCGAACGAAGGTACAAAGCCTACTGAACAATGTAGCGAAAGATTAAAAGTAGAATGCACGGCAGCATGCAAAGGCAGACATATGACCCCTAGCAGACATGCTGGCAGACACCCACTTCCGGAAACATCACCCAACACGGAAGTGACGAAACTGCTCTAAAGCTTCAGGGTGTTAGATGCAATTGTTCGTTCATGAGTATATTATTTGATTTTGCTTAATTTTATTCAATTAACACATGCAATCTGATCATTTTTGTACTGGACTCTAATACGGTTAGCATGCGGTTTGCGCCCGTGGCAGACGATCTTTCTTTCAACATTGTGGCGACCTGTTCAAATTTCCTCCGTTGCTCAGTTTCATACCTTCATCAAAGGGCGAAAGAGAGTCGCGGAACTAGCACGAATGGATTACGGTGAGTTTCTTCAAGGCTTTCTGTTACAAGCAGCCTCATCAAACAAGAGGAAATTTGTTTGTGCGTTGATTCCTAATCTCCCACTCTGTGAGAGGTGCGCCTCAAATAAGCAAGTAAGAATCAGCAGCATGTCTGCTACGAGTATAACTGCAACCATCGCGCGGTTCGATATTTCGTGTTTGTCTTTTTGCATTGACGAAAATTATCCTTTACCTTGCCAGCCGATCGGCTGGAAAGCCTGGCGTAGCCCGCAGTGGTCTTGACAGTTATACATGCGATATGTCACAAAATGGAACTGCTGTCTGAAGCACAAGTGGTCACAAATTGTGTGTAATTTTTCAATTGTAATTTGTTGATCACGGCTATCCAAACTTAGTCCTTGCGAAAACCAAAGGTAAGTCGACTCTACAACCGTCTCGATCGGATGCAAATTTATAGTTCTCACCGTATATACTAGCATAGTACTTCGCGTTTAACACTTTACTTTTACTGATGTTTGCTGCATTGAGTAGTAGTACACAGTTGTTTAATCTAGACAGCCAATGCATAAATCCTTAGCGCCCGCCGTTTTCTTTCATGGCTAGGGGACGTTGTCTACTCGCCGCGGTGGCTCAGTGGTTAAAGGTACCATGAAACAGCTGCAGAGGCCGCTGATAAACGTGTTCAGTGTGTTGTACGAATGTTTTTCAGCATTATCCAAAGGTAGAACTCTAGAACAAAGCCAGATATTTGTTATTTAAACATTGATTTTTTTTCTTTCTTTTCATTAGCGGACAGACAGATAGCGCGTGGTGTTGAATTTATGCCTCGCCACGGTGGTGCAGTGGTTAAGATGCCCGATTACTGTGCCGGAGCACTCCTGTTCGATTAACTTCGCGGTGCGAAGTTGGCCAAAACGATCGCCAATCTGGCGTGAGTTGATCTTAAATAATCGCAAAGACACCGCAGTGCCTCTCTCCCCCGCTGCGGTAGATGAGTGAGGTCATAGAGCTAATACACAGGCAGAAATTTTAAAATATTAATAATCCTTTCTTTTCAGCAACGCATCGGAAAATAAATCTGCGCCTGGATATTTTAAACAAATCTTTGTACGCATCTAACGCCGCCACGGCCACCGCATTTGCAGACGTATCTCAAGCAAGCAGGTAGCAGACGATCCGCTTGAGCCGCGTCTGCAACCTCCTTGCTTCAGACGAGTCAGTAGACGCGGTGGCTTTCATATGCATACAGAAGTGTGTTTAAAAACACGAACACAGTTTTATTACCCGTTACCTTACTAATAGAAGGTTAGTAGTATTTTAAAAATTACGAGGGACTTTAGCGATTAAAGTAGTGAAAGGCGGAAGCCTGATGCCGCATTCTGCTACGTAACTGACACATGATTAGCAACTATTTGATTAACAAGCAGGCCATCAATTAATTAATTAATCAATAAATACTTATTTAGTCATTAATTAGCAATTCGTTAGTCACAACTGGTCATGACGTCACCAGGCGATCATGATCATGTAAATAATCCTGCATACCGCTGGCTATAACTAGCTTCAGTGTAATTATCTAAGCATTTTTTTTTTCGTACCTTGGCTTTCTGAGCAGTTCAGCAGTGGTGAAAAATTGCGTCGTTCTGTGTTGTCTGCTACCATGAAGGGGCTGTGCGAAATGGTTGTTGTTGTTGTTGTTGTGGCTGTAAGAAGCAGGAAAAGAAAATGCACGGGCCTGCTACTGGCTCTGTAGCTGAGCCACCTCCGCTGCCTGATTCATTGATTCATTTATAGGGAGGGAAAGGCGCGGTAACTGTCTCACTTGTTTTCTGTAGACACCTCAACCACGCCGTAAGGTAAGAGAGGAAGGTGGGAGTGAAAGTGGGAAGAGAGAAAGAGGAGCCGTAGTGGAGGGCAACGGAGTAATTTCGACCACCTGGGGATCTTTAACGTGCGCTGATATCGCACAGCATACGGACGCCTCTTCGTTTCGCCTCCATCGAAACGTAGCCGCCGAGGTCGGGTTCGAACCCGGGTACTCCGACACAGACACAGTAGTCGGGCGTCTTACCACTGCACCGCGGGGCATCTTCCGCTTCCTCGTGCGGACAGAAGAGAGAAAGCAGAGAAGAAAGAAAAAGGAGAAGGAAAGAAAGACGCGCGCCGCAACAGCCGTCGTCCACCACCGAAGCGGTGGGGGGGTGCAATGACGGCCTACAACAGATACAAATTCGGTGGAAGGCTAGCCCCCGCCGCAAGCAGCGGTGACTTACCTGTCTCAGCCCCATCAGGGCCAGGATCAGCCACTCTCCTTCTAGATGGCGAGGAGGCGGTTGCTAGGCTGCGGCGGTGACAGCGGTGCATAACAAAAAATTCTAGAGGGCACCTTGGCCCACTGGCGCGCATAGGTCGGCGTCGCCGTGGGGTGGAGAGTGACTGTTCCTGGCCCTATGGTGCTGGGACTGGTAGGTCAACGCCGCTTGCGGCGGGGGCTAGCCTGCCACCGAATTTTTATCTGTTGTAGGCCGTCACTGCACCCGCCACCGCTTAGGTGGTGGACGACGGCTGTTGAGGAGCGCGTCTTTCTCTCTTTCTCTTTTTTCTTTCTTCTCTACTTTCTCTCTTTTGTCCGCACAAGGCAGCAGAGGCGGAGTACCCGGGTTCGAACCCGACCTCAGCGGCTCCTTTTCGATGGAGGCGAAACGAAGAGGTGTCCGTGTGCTGTGCGATGTTGTTGTAGCTCTAGGAAGAAGGAAAAGAAAATGCACGGGCCTGCTGCTGGCTCTGTGGCTGAGCCACCTCCGCTGCCTGTTGTTGTGGCTGTAGGAAGAAGGAAAAGAAAATGCACGGGCCTGCTACTGGCACTGTAGCTGAGCCACCTCCGCTGCCTCGCGCGGACAGAAGAGAAAATAGAGAAGAAAAGGAAGGAGAGAAAGACGCGCGCCGCAACAGCCACCGTCCACCACCCAAGCGGTGGCGGGTGCAATTACGGCCTACAACAGATAAAAATTCGGTAGCTGGCTAGCCCCCGCCGCAAGCGGCGTTGACCTACCTGTCCCAGCCCCATCAGGGGAGTACTCACTCTCAGCGCACTTTAAAGATCCCCAGGTGGTCGAAATTACTCCGCTGCCCTCCACTAACGCTCCTCTTTTTCTCTTTCCACTTTAACTCCCACCTTCGTCCCTTCCCTTACGGCGCGGTTGAGGAGTCCACAGAAAACAAGTGAGACAGTTACCGAGCCTTCTCCTTCCTATAAATCAATCAATCAGGTGACTCAGCTACAGAGCCAGTAGCAGGCCCGTGCATTTTCTTTTCCTTCTTCCAGCAGCGCTGCGCCGTCGGCCGACAAGCGACGACGTGGCTGACGTCATGGCAAGTGGCAAGTGGCGCACAGGCCTAGAGGAGGCGATGGTTTATGGTCTAGTTTGAACCAAGACACCAAGACACAAGGCCTGTGAGTCACGTGCCATGACATCAGCCACGTCATCGCTGGCCGGCCGACGCCGCAGCGCTGCTTCGAACTTTCTACGTGGTTTCTACTCAGCAAATCTGCTACGTGCTGTGTCGCAAGCTTGCGCGCCGGTTGAATAAATCTTCCAAGAATAGTTATTTTTATTATAGACTGCTGCTTGTTGTAAGGGCTGCTTAGTAAGGAAACACGCTTTGATTCCGGTAAAGCGCTGCCCCAAACAATTGGTGGTGTGAACTTATTTACACACATGACAAGCACAATAAACTGATAACTTTGCTTCAAAGTCATGTCTTCAATCCGCGCTCTTTCGCGTCGGTATCTCAGCACATTTTTCTCTCACCTGGGAAGTCCATCGCTGGCAGGGCATCTGGTTCCGAGAGATCCGAGGTGCAGCCAAGGAACTGTGATGGCACTGACTTCAGAAACGATGACGGCACTTTTGGTGGGACTTCGGGCACCTTTCCTGTCCGTGGATCGGTGTACTATAGATGAGGTATGCTCGAGACAGGATGAACGGATGTATAAGGCGCACACCTGCTTTATAATAGCAAAAGTGCGACGCACTATCTACCTAAAATCGAAGGAAACATTAATTTTTTTGTTATGCCTCCCTTACACACTTTGCATTTGTGGCAATTCAGTAGAGAAAACTGGTTCGTGCCTTGTTCTGGCCAGTAGGTACAAAACCTTTTCGGGGAATCACACAAAGCCACTTTTTGTAGAGCTCCTTGGGATCGAAAATACTTTAACCTTGTTCTCCGTCTTGTAGCTGTTTGGCCACAGAGGCATACAACACTTAATTATTTCGCATGCCGAAGCCTGCATGCCGCAGAACGCGCGCAAGAACGGGGCGCAGGCCTTGGTTTGAGCCAGCGTTGGTTTGAACCCGGTTCAGTAGCCGACCATCTTAACCTCTGAGCCACGCCACTGCGGCGGGTACCAATCTGTGTGCTGTGCCTCGCGTTGTCATTGCGTTTGCACTTACGTTATGCATCACGTAACTTTATGTTCCCCAATCAGCATGGCAACTGTTCATTGCGAGGCACACAATGACGCTGTCAAAAAATCCTCAGATGGTGTTTTCCGAAGTGCATCAATGTTTGCTTTTACAGGTTCGTCGTGGCGTTCTTACGGCCCATGCAGATGGCGGGGTACCACTCCAGCGAAGCGTCCCGTTGCGTCTGACGAGCCGCCGCAGTGCAAGTTGCGCCGCAGCCTGCGGCTTAGTGACCGCAACCGCGACAGCCCCTCCTCGGGCGGAGAGCCCCAGTGTTCACCTGCGATGCCGGTCGCCATCCCTCTACTGCAGCTGCCTCTCGAAGTGCTATTCCAAATCTTCCAACACTGCGACGGTGAGCTGCTTTTGTGCTTCGTGTTTCATTTCCGTGTTAAGGCGAAAGCTTTTCTAAGCTCATGGAACGAAATTCCCTGCGCGAGAGCTGTACGTACGCGGGATCTGTGGGTCGGATCTGTTCGTCAGATCTGTGCATGAAATTTGTGCCCGGATGTGTCACTTGCTAATAACGCATGTAATGATTGATGGTGATTGGTAATGAATAAAAGTTACACGATAGATATCGATAGAGGAAATGAATGATGATAATGACTAATAAAACGATCATAAAAAGACTACAGAATGACCAATACGTCAAACGACGACTTGTAATGACCGCAACTGACTGGAAATGAGTAAACATGCTTCGCTATGAGCGGTAATGACTACAATTTCTAGGCATGACTCGGAACGACCAATATGCCAAACAAACGATGACTTGTAATTGCCGTAACTTACTCGAAATGAGTAAACTTGCTTAGCTTTGAGTGGTAATGACTACAACGACTAGGCATTACTCAGCATGACTACAGAACGACCAATATGTCAAACGACGACTTGTAATGGCCGCAGCTGACTGAAAATTAGTAAATATATATGCTTAGCTATGAGTGGTAGTGACTATGAATGACTCAGCATGACTACAAAATGACCAGTATGTCAAACGACGATTTTTAATGACCTCAACTGACTGGAAATGAGTAAACACGCTTAGCTATGAGTGATAATGACTAAGCATGACTCGACGTGCCTCAGTATGACTATGGAACGGCCAGTATACCAGAAGACATGTAATTGCCGCGACTGATTGGAAATTAGTAAATATGATTAGCTATGAGTGGTAATAACTACAGTGACTAGGCATGACTCAGCATGACTGCGGAACGGTCTATATGTCAAGCGAAGACTTGTAATGTTCGCAACTGACTGGAAATGGAGGAAGAGGCAAACGAAAAAGTCTCGGTGAGTGGAATCCGAATCCAAAATCAAACGCTGAGCCACGCAAAAACCATGTAGAGCCGAGGTCTCACTCAGTCTAACAAGGCGGATGATAGTTGTCAAATGACAAGGCCGGGCACTTATTGGTCGATCTGTTGCGTAACCTTACGAGACCACGAGCGAGTTGGCAGGAGCTGCCGATTCAAATAGCTTCTTCGAGATCGGAGTCAAGCACTCCGGAATTTGAGAAATGAACATTAATGCGTCTCTGTCACTTCGTTACATATATGCGATAATATAATATATAATCACGCATGTATGTGGCATGCTGTATATGTGCAATGCTCACGCGTGGTGTATATATGCTTCACGAATCTCATTGTTTGTCGGGGCATTTTTATTTTCTTTTTTTTTTTCCTTGGGCACTTTCATTTATCCTTGTTCACGTCAGTTTCCTCCTTCATCGTCGTTTTGTGATCATTGAGCACTTGGGATGATTCACCTGCGTGTACCGTGTTTTGTTTTCTAGTTAATTGACCGAACCAGTTCGTTGTCTTCTCTACAAGTTGTCGTCGCCCTTCCCTGCGGTGCGGGGCTGGAGGGGCACTGAGGTTGAAAGAAATACGCCAACATTATATCTGATTCCTCTGCTCTTTAGACCATGGAAGACGCGATGTACGTATATTAAAACAGCAACTTTCTTCTTGTCCTGCCATGCCATCATGCCATTGAAGATAGCTCCCAGGCCCATTTATCTAGGGTTAAGTTTTCTGGGTATCAAGACCAAGTGACAGCCGGGGCATGCTTGCGGTTACTTCAGTCCTTGAAGCGTCAGGCCGCTCCGCGCGCGACAGATGTCCAGCCTGAAAAGAAGAAGAAAGTTGTTGTTTAACCATATGTACATCACGTCTCCCATGGACTAAAGAACGTAGGAAGCAGATATAATGTCGGCGGGTTTCTTTCAGCCAACATCAAGCTCAAAAAGCTATGCCCTGCTATTGAAAGAAAGACGCCAAGAAGGAGAGTGTGGCGTTACGCACAGGGATAAAATTGTGGCCTGTAAAACAGGTGTTGTGTACAGTGTTCCCCTTTCCTGCGGAGCCCGTTACATTGGTCAGACCGGGCGGTATCTTAGCAAGCGCTTACAAGACCTATCACATATGGTTAAACATTGTCTGGAGGGCATCGAGGTTGTGGCTGCTTCGCACGGATGGCTTCGCACCTCGACTTTGGCGAGAGGGCGCGGCCTTTGAAGGGGTCCAGGAAAAACTTTTAGAATGCAGGGGGAACAATAACAGAGCGTGAAATGCAGAACTAGTAAAGTTTGATACATTAACATGTGCATCATAGAAGCAGTACTAAAATATGTATGCACATTTTACTTCTAGAAGTGATATTAAGGGGCACAATAATGAATGAAAAAACGTGAGAACGAAGTTTTATTACTAACTCATAGTTACGGGTACAATAAACTGAAATTTCCAAACCCTTAATGACTGATGCATTTGAACACGGAGAAAAATGAATCGGGGATCTATGCCGTAAAGAAACCTTCATTTAGCCGATACACTCGCAAATGAACGCAGAGATTATCATTTTTCTCCAGGTGTAATTATTTTTCTTTTCACGTTGTGAGCATTGTAATTTTAGTGGAAACAAATCACGAAGTGCAGTAAATAAAGTGGTTCGTCTCCACATCGTCGCCACTCAAAATGAGGAAAAGACTATGGTGAACAGCACGTGGTGCACAAACGTTTTCGGCACACAGAACCTGCAAAAAAAAAAAAATAAATTTCCTCGATACCTGGAGTGCTGGCGTGATGCTGAAGAGTGTGGTCTATGTAGGCGGTGTGTAGGAACAGACTGGGTGCTTCATGGGTTTGTTGCTGCAAGCCAGCACAGTTAAGTAAATAATATTTCTAGTGTTTCCATGTTCGAGAACTGTTTGGGCATCTGTACATGGAGGTGGGCCATCATAGGTTTGAGTCAGAACCCTGTTTGTGGCGAAGAGCTCATACTTGACACGGTTGAAGCGAGTGGATGCCGGATTTCTTTACACATCGGTCTCGGTGGTTCCATTTAATAGCCATTTGATTTTGTCGGCGGTGGTCACGTACGGATCATGCAAAAAGACGGCATATCAAAACACGCAAGGACCACATCATCGCTCACTTATGGGCTTCATAAAATCAGCCAACATTTTTCCATTCATTTAATCATTTCTTCATTCCTCATATCGTACCCTACTCTTGACCCGAGACAATAAATATCGTTAAGCAAAAAGAAAAAAATTGGCAGAGGCTTAGCTTGGTTATGCCCGGTAGGTTGCGAAAGCAATACCCATGGCTACGCCTAGGTTGAGCTAATGTTTGGCTGGTGGTGGTGCTTATGGATATGCTTGTTATGGTTAGTTTGTGGTGGTTATGCAATGATTCACTCTGGATACGACATGGCGTCACTTTATGGTCTCTCACGGACGGCGCGAGTCAGTCGCCGCTTTATACAGCTGTATAACGTTAGAACACCTGTGGCGCTCCTGGCGGAGAGCGGGAGTTAGGCCGCCGTTCATGCGCACCGCCGTCTCTCACGGACGGCGCGAGTTGGTCGCCCAGCTTTGAGGCGTGATGTCATAACACCTGTGGCGCTCCTGGCGGAGAGAGCGGGAGTTAGGCCGCCGTTCATGCGCACCGCCGTCTCTCACGGACGGCGCGAGTTGGTCGCCCAGCTTTGAGGCGTGATGTCATAACACCTGTGGCGCTCCTGGCGGAGAGAGCGGGAGTTAGGCCGCCGTTCATGCGCACCGCCGTCTCTCACGGACGGCGCGAGTTGGTCGCCCAGCTTTGAGGCGTGATGTCATAACACCTGTGGCGCTCCTGGCGGAGAGAGCGGGAGTTAGGCCGCCGTTCATGCGCACCGCCGTCTCTCACGGACGGCGCGAGTTGGTCGCCCAGCTTTGAGGCGTGATGTCATAACACCTGTGGCGCTCCTGGCGGAGAGAGCGGGAGTTAGGCCGCCGTTCATGCGCACCGCCGTCTCTCACGGACGGCGCGAGTTAGTCGCCCAGCTTTGAGGCGTGACGTCACAGAGAGGTCATGCGAAAGGTCATTTCATGTGCACCGCCGTCGCACCGCAAAGGCTTGAAAGTGAAAGTAGTATTGCTTTCGTAATAATAAAGCGAGTTGTTGGAAGCAAAATGATAAGGGTGCATGCCATAGAAAGCTGGCAAGGAAGCAACATGCTTTAGGAAATGAAGGCTCATGTTAATGATATCGCAGCTGAATCGAGAACATTTAAACAAAGGTTTACAGAACAATGGGCGTAGCATGGCTACTGCGTTGATGGTGATGATAATAATGGATAACGAGAGGGCGCGGGGCCGTCGAATGCAAGGTGTGTTTACCTCGAAGGCGATTTAAGGAAAATACCAACCGGACTGAACGAATAGGGAAGGAAGCCACGAAGCGAAATAGCTACGAATGAGTCCAAGAAACTAAACAGGATGCGCGGTGCTTAGCGGCCCGGTAACAGCACTGCTCGATACTAACGCTTGCGCCGGCTCTAATGCCTTGGTTCTGAGACCTTGGAGTCGATCTCGTTATAGGGAGAGGAGTAAATCACCTAATTTAGGTGGTAACGCTGATGAGAGCCATAAAGTATGTAGGAGGTAGCTGTAGAGGAATCTGAAGAAACTTCCTATACCGCATATACAACCCACATGTAACACAGGGCAGCCGCTTCGGCGATTAAACTAAATAATCTAATTAATTAAACTCGTGTCTTGAACATTATTGTATTGAAGCTCTCAGCAGCAGAATTTCGCTGAGTGTCTTTGCTGGTGTTACTGTATTTGCTTCCATAATTAACGCGCACCTATAGTAAATTGAACGCCTACTTCGACTGTAAAAAAGTGCGACTTTCTTTTTCTCTCGAGTAGTATACGCACCCCTTTCTTCTCTTGCGAAGTCTACTGCTAACACACGAATAAATAAATCTATAAGGGAATCAAGAAAAGCAGTTATGAAACTAAGGTGCAACATTCAGTCGTAAAATATTTACTAGCCAGGCGGCATGATCCGTGTAGCTTGTACTTATAGGCCAGACTCGAGAGGGGAAAGTACGTGATGGAGTATAGATTAAATGCAATGCTGACAGGCGGCCTTTTTTGAACGCCCATACTACAGCGCGAGGGGCCATCAAGGCACCCTACTAAGAAATACTAAGCAATAAGGAGGAGTTTTACTAAGCAGTGCTCTGAAGAGTCATCTGTAGAATTTCATACTATAGTTACCCTATACACTGTGCCCTATACGCACTGGACGAAAAGCCTATAGGAATGTCCTACGAGAACCAACTGAACCACGCTGGCCTGGCCACAATAACTTTTTTTTTTATTTATTTCACATATTAATGGCTGTAGCAAATTGTTGCGGTTGGCCTTAGCACTGAATGATTTGAGTTGTGCTAGAGTGTGCTAGAGTTTTGCTTTCTTTAGGCAGCATTATGAAACGCTGCGCACGCTCGGCAAGGTTGAGATATATACCACGCATTTAAATAGCTCATGATGCTTTACTCAGAACGTGGATCGTGCCAGATAGCGTATTTATTCCGCCAGCATGGCTTGTGTCCTGCTTTTACCGCTTTATTGTTTTTCTCGTTTACTTTACCCCACCGTTATCAACGCCCCATCCCGCACCCCTAAATTTTTTTAGACTGTTCTGGGGGGAAAAGGTGTAGTTATTATGCGACAGAGTAATTATTGCATTAGTAATTAAACATTGATTGATTGATTGATTGATTGATTGATTGATTGATTGATTGATTGATTGACAAGTGAGTGAGTGGAGTGGAGTAGAGGCAGTGAACAGAGTCAGTGAGGGAGAAACGTAGGGAAGGTGCGCTGAGCTTGCGACGTTGCGACGTTAGACAGTTGGTGCGGCTTCTGTGGCGTATCATGTGGAACCTGCCCCGGTAGCAATATTTCGACGCGCATGCTAAAAAAAATATAAAAGAGGTAAAGGTGCAAGTTCTTGCTTTAGTTTTGCGTTGCGCATCTCTGTTTAGACAAAAGGAACAATATACGAATGCTCATGTTTCTATTCGTTCGACCCATGAGAGTGTATAATGCGCTGTCTCATGCATGGGCGCGAATCACCTAAGCTTTCCTTTTTGTAGTGTTTTCTCTGTTATGTTATTTGTATTCCTTTCGGCGCACGCTAACCGACGACCAAATTACGATCCGGCTGTCGGCCTTGCTCTTCATCTTCTTCTTCGCTTCTTCGTTGTTTTCCTCACACGGAGTTCATCGTGATCTAGCAAACGCTGACGTCCGGGCTGTTTGCTCCGCTACAGCGAAAACTTTATTGCGGTGGCAACGAACCCGAATGCCAGTCACTGACCATCGTATAACGGAGCACTGCATTAGCTTATGCGGCAGAAACAACCCGATGATCGTGAAACGGTGCAGGCTTCCACGAAATAAAACTTACGCTAGGGAGCTGGAAGGCATGCGTTTCTAATACTCACCCAATACTTATTCAACATGGCCGAGAACTCTGGATTCTGTATTTTCGTGCCGCTGCATGAAAATGACATCATCATCTCAGAGATTCGAGAAGAAATGTCGGCTTTCTTAACGAAAAAGAGTCCTCGGCAGCGATACGGTGGGGATGTATTCTTTTCGATTCTTTTCTTCTTTCCGGGCACCTCTCTTTGCACTGCCTGCATTGTTCGTAAATAATCGCGTTGGGTACGTTCTTTATAAGTTAATTGGAATCTCTGCTTTGTGCAAAGCGTCTTTTCGTTTTCTCCTGGTTATACGCGGTAACCCTCATTTTACAACCAGGCTACAAGGCGCATTTCCAAGCACGGTGGTAAAAGGGCGAATGAATAATGCTGCCGGCGAAAAGAGAAGTAAAATCAAATATCTTATACACTCGACTAACAGCCGCCCTTTTGTTTCACAATTTCGGCGGAGTGCAGCGCCCTTGCACGAAAGGGATGTTTCTCAGTTCGGTTGTGCAGACACATTCCTTTGGAACTTCTTTGTGGCACCACGCAGTATTGCGCTATATCTGGCGTTTAGTTTTGGATGCCGTAGTTCCACCACTGCTGCTGTCACCACTTCTCGGTCGCGGCCCCTTAGCCATAACCGTAAAGAAGTTCATCTTCGCAGTATTAAGAATCCCCATAGCTTTAGAATGATTTCTAACGGCCGGGGACAGCGCATGCCACGAATTCAAAAACGCTAGCAGACGATCTGCAGCGTCGGCGTCAATTAGAGGTTGACCATTGCCAGTGCACCGAGCATATACATATAACTGCATTCTTTTTTTTTTTTTTTTTTTTTGATGGCACCATGCAGCACAGCGGTGCTATACTTGGTACCTGAAAGGAGTAAAAAGTGACAGCATCAGGCACCTTTCTTCGTCTGTCAGCTGAACAGAGAGTTTGCCGCGCAAGGAATTTTATGCCCACGTGCAACGCAGTTGCCCTCTGCACATATCTAAATATGTGCAGAGGGTGTGTTAGCCCTTACAAGCCAGCTCCTCGGCCTTGCGCCGTCGTCGTCGGCGGCGTCCGCAGTGCCGCCTGCATCGGTTTGCTGGTGGCAGCGGTGTAAGAATAATAGATATATCTTTTCTCCGCTTAAGGGAAGTATAAGATAAAAGCGGGAAAGGGTGGGAGCGGTGGGTGCCCGCCTCGTGTACGCAAGGTGGTTTGTTCGAAACCCACTGCCAGACAAGGAGGGGCACAAGCTTAATTCCTCCGGTCCCGAGCAAGACTTCTTGATGGCAGGATCTTGGCAGATGTTCCGCAAACGCGGAATTGAGGGGTGGAATGCGTAGCCGGAGAGGGTGGCTGCTAGGGGCAGAACTCGGAGAGTGATCACCGTGGGAGGAAGAGGTTCTGGCGAGGGCGGAGGGGTGTGGAGAATATGTTAACCAACTCATGAATTAAATCAAGAATCAAGAAATTTTATTCAATGATATTAAGAAAAATTTGTACACAAATCAATAAAGCATGTTGCCGGGCTAGTTGGTTTAACATCATTTAAAAACTGGGAAAAGACCCTCGCAAAACATTTACGCACACAAAAGAGTTGTCCCTTTGTCTCTATTTTTTTGTGTGCGTCAATTTTTTTTTGCGCCAGGGTCTTTTCCCAGTTTTTAAATGATATATGTATACACATATATTTGGACCGATAGCTAATGAGTCTAGTCAGCGGTCCAATAAAAAATAACATGTAGGTCAGCCGTTACGAACACATTGAAGAAAAACTAAATTTGTAGCCTAACTTCGATTCCGAAAAAATGTCTCTTGCATGTCAGTATGAAATTCCTAGCTTGTTTTATTTCAATTGGCAACGAGTTCCAAATTTTCGCTCCTGTAAATTCTATTCGTATTTTTCCGTACCCATTATGACAACTCGACTGAAGACTGAACAGATATGCCGCTTAGGTATGAACTGCTGCAAGCAATACTCTTTTTTTCTTTTTTTTTTTTTTTTTTTTTTTTTTTTTTTTTTTACCTGGGCACGCGTATACATAGCCCGCAAGAAACCAAACTGTTCTGTTCCTCGCACATGTAGTGTCTTGCGCGTTGGAAGCCGCGATTCTTACACTGACTACAGGCAGTGGTTACAGCTTGAACGCCTTTTACGTGCGTCGAGAGCGACCGTAAACAGGAAGTGGCAGCGCACGAACGCGCGCGCCCTCGGCAAATGGAGCGAGCCGACAACGGCGACGACGCTACAAAGTAACCTCGCCTCGCTTCTCGTAAAGCGGCTACTGCGATCACACTCCGCGGAAAAGAGGCCCGATTGGGTTCGCATCTCCCGCTCTAATAGCGACTTCTTGGGCAGCGCTCATCTCTTCTCGGAACGGGTGCGATCGTCCGAGCTTTGTATAGGAAATTGCGCGAACTGCGTCGGGAAGACCTTGGCTCTGTTTACGGAGCCCGGTTTACTGTTGGCGGGCAGATTGTCCTCCCGCGCTCCTGGGTCGCGCTACTCCGTCAAGGCGACATGCAAAGCGAGCCACTGGCCTTGAGCTGTGCGGCCTCGCTGCCTTTTTTTGGCCGGTTTCTGTTTTGGCCCGGGTGGCTTGTCGCTCCCTTTTGTGGCATTTTGCACGCGTATATGCTTCCATGCGAATTACTTTGGACAATCACTACACGCCGTGTACGATGCAATATACTATACCATCATTATCATCTTCATCTATCTTCATTCTACCTGTTTTCCCTCTCTGGAATTTCCGGTATAGAGCCTGCACTCGGTATTCAGTCCCCAGCGCTCAGTCTTGACTGAAAAGAAAGATTTTACTAAACTGTCTGTGCTCGAAATATAGTCGATACTTGGAATCGTGTTATGCATACCATACCACGATTCTGAAAGAGATGATGGTCTATAAGCCGCACTTATTGAGAGTAAGGCCAAAATTTTTAACATTCAAACATATGTATAAGCTCCCGGGCTGTATAGCGAAAATTACAGCACTGCCCGCCATTCTTTTGCGTGGAGCTGTAGGCCAGTTATTTACATTTTGCGAGTCGCACAACCGTGCGACTGTTTTGGCCGGAAAGCGACAGTCACTGGCCAGTCACTCGCCGTTGCAATTTTATAGCTTTGCGGCTGCGTGTCGCAAACCGCTAACTATTCATCGGCGCCTATTGGTAGTTAGAGGAGGCTTGCTTGTTTCACATCCGGTTTTCCGATAACAGTTAAAATCGATAACTCTCGTTAAAAATGAGGCCCTTTCGGGGAATCGACCCGCGGGTAGCCCTCGAAAGTTTCAACGTCGGTACTGCCGAGCCGCTTCCAGGTAGAAAATAAAAGCCGGTTGCACACCTTTCGCTACCAGCTAGTGTGATATTGTCGACCATAAACCCTGACTGCTCATTGGAGGGCCAAATTCTAAAGTTAAAGCTCAGCTACTTTGGTCATCTGATGAGACGAGAGGAGTCGCTGGAGAAAGATTTGATGTTGGGAAAGGTTGAGGGTCGCCGGAGAAGGGGTAGGCAGCGAACGCGATGGTTAGATGGCATTCTCGAGGCATTGCAGATGAAGCTATGTGATGTTAAGAAGATAGTGAGAGACCGGAAAGCGTGGCGTGACATGGTCCATAGGGTCACGAAGAGTCGGACACGACTGAACGCCTGAACTGAACTGAAGTGTGAATGGGCATTTGTAGTCGCAGAGCGTCCATCCTTTTGAATAGGCCACGAACGGCAAGCATGATCAAGAGAAGCCCTGACCGGACGGCAGATGTCAAACAGGACAACTGTCCAAAGACAGTTGGGGCGGCTTGGGTTTTCAGCATAAGATATTTGCCAATATTTACCTGCCCCGCCGCGCTGGTAGTGGTAACGGCGCTCGACTACTATGCTCAAGTATGCGGAATCGAATCCTGGTTGCAGCGACCGCTTTTGGACAGAGGCGAAAAGCAAGGCACCCGTGTACTCTGTGCGATTTCGGTGATTGAAATTTCTGCAGCCCTCCCCTACGGCGTCTCGCATAGTCTGAGTCGCTTTGAGACGTTAAACCCCATAAACCAAACCAAACCAAACCAAACCAATCCAGTATTTACCAATATATAGCATTATATCTTTTATCGGTGTCCATCAGTAACGAAAAGAGCGCTATAAAAGACAAATGAACCTCATATGCGCTTTCTTGCCGTGGTTTTATAGGAACTAGATAATGATGTCTCTGCCACGTGTTTTCTTCAGTTCTGCTTCTTTTCAAGGTGGGAAATTGTTTTTGTTTCGTACGTACTGGTTGTTCGATTTAGTCTCATGCCAGTCTCATGGGCGTAGTCTATAGAATGTACTTACTTATAGTCCCCGCACGAAATGGCGTTTTCCTTCATTTTGTGGCTGACACCCGGTAGGCTAATAGATTACAAGCACTGCAGTTGACATTGAGCAGTTTTCTGAACGCTCCGCACGTCATAAGCTACAATGTTAGCATGCAGTACTCACCTCTGTCTTTCAGTGTTGATAAGCAAAAAGGCAAAGGGGTGTTTTT